>NC_066851.1:6373457-6673457 GCF_001640805.2 Lates calcarifer
TGTCTAGATTCAAGTCCTCTTTCTCATCTATTAACACTGTGTCCTTCGCCTATTGTGCCTTTTGAATGGTCAGGACCCAACTGCACTCTTTGGAATCAATACAGACAGGACACAGCTCAGACACTGTAACAGCTGTTTTTTCTTCCTTTTTGCAATACTGGATGATAAGGCCATTATTCACTAAAGAAATTGTGTCTTTTCCTGTGAAGGCAATTTCATTTTCAGATTGTTAAAGGTGGTGCTGTTGAACGTGGGTGGTGGTCATGGTTGCTCTCCAAGAGCTAGACATTCTGAGAATGGAGACAAGGTGTAGATGTGAGTTGTGCATGCACCAATTAATTACATTTACAACAACTGTGTAGTGAAAGACAGAGCTTCCAAAGTAGAGGAGGCTATCCTAGCTTAACTACACAACTTTAGGGAGGTTAGAACATGCCTTCTGAGCATCACTGCTTCTTCAAGGCAGTCTGGATGCTACAGTGAGTCACTATCAGAAAGTGATGAGATGGGCCAGCCAGCAAAGGGCTAGCTGGTTAGCATGCTAACTTCAGTAGATGAAAAGAAGTGACAGAATGAGAAGCAAAACACTGTTGTTGCTTTCCACCACTGCAGGCAGCTTTTGGCATGTAAAGGAATGAAATTTGCAGAACTTGAAATGTGTCTTCCAGACTGGTAAGTTAACAGGTGTTAATGCTACCATTGGCTAGGTAGCAATAGCAAAACCTACAAATAGCTCCTTTAACACTGATGCATCAGGGTGTACACAGTATTTTATTGTTGTGGCCAGTCCAAAAGTCCAAGGTTCACTGTGTGGGAGTTGGTTTTTAGTCATTTTATTACGTGCAATTTTTTTGTTTGCCCCATGGTACAGTATCAACTGGGCCCTGCATTATTACATAACCTTCAGGATGGGTATGATAATCAGCTGTAGTTTGAACATCTTTATTATTTTTGTTTATATTACACTCACATGCATTTTCCTTAAGACAGTTGTTTTCCATCAAATTACCACTGATACACAGAAAATTGGGGCCAGGTAGAATTCCAAATAATAATATTGATTGGTTTCTGGGTCTCTGTGCAGAATATAATGAAGCTGTCATTTTTAGTGCATCATGTGCTGTGAATTTTGATGGGAACTAGGAAGCAACAGGGGCCTGGCAGCAAATATTGTCCAGGGGCCCCCAAAGAGGTTAATCTGACCATGGGTCAGAAGATAATTAATGATATAGGATGGAAGAAAAAAAGAAAAATTTCTAGTATGCAGTTGGCTTTTTTCCCCCTTATTTTTTTCCTTTTTTTGTGAACCAATACACAATTTGAACAGACAGTCATTACAATTAAACTATGAGAGGTTTAAAGGGAAAAAGTTTCTATGGTGGAACTAATAATATAGACGTCTAAATCCTGATAAGGGGCCCCGTTGCTTTCTTAAAGAAGCCACAAGCTAAAAAGGTAGGCAAATACTGCTTTAACCTCACGTTGTCCTCTGGGTCAAAGTGACCCGGTGGTCGACAATGTGCCTTTGTGTGTGTGTGTGTGTGTGTGTAGTAGGATTTGTTGTTGTGCATGACATTCGTCATTCTGAAGTGGTTATCTTTTGTTTTTGGATATTAGTAAGAAGAAAAAAGTATACGGAATATGAAGGGCAACGGGAGGGTTAAGCTTCATCAATGCACTGTTCTTTATGAGATTCTCTATGTAAAAATGCATATAAAAATAATTTGCTAAGCTTTCAAAAGAATTGTAGCTGTAAAAGTATGAAGTTGCATAGAATATAGACACAAGTACAAAAACCTCAAAAAATGTACTTCAGTGAAGTAAATGTACAGTAACAATAGTAACAATAGTTGACAGAAAATATATCACAGAAGGTGTAACCAGTGCAACACAGTTTATGATAGAATTAGAACTGGGAACAAAGGGACATGGTTCATGTTTTCCAAATGTTGTCACTCAATCATTTTGAATTGCTGTCTTTTCTCTCTCCACACACACACACACACACACACAGTGTATCCAATTAGTGTCTGTGCCTGCTTTGGTCTAACTTCAGTAGCACAGGCCTTTTCTGCTGCACTCCTATTGGTCCCACTGAGCTAGACAAAATCCATCAATTCACCCACTGTAACTGAAATTGATTGCGACTGCTTCAGCAGCATCTCTCTTGACACATTGTGCAATCTAATCTGGCAGAGAGGCTTTTATTTTGAAATACCTCCACCTTAATAACAAACAAAGGAACAGAGTGTGTCATGAGGTTTAATGATAGTTGAGAGTCTGTCTATGAGGTTAATTTTGACTCACAATGTTTTGTCATATTTCTCTTCTTCTTCTGTGTAAGAAGATGACTTTGGGGAAAACAATGGCAAAGTGACGCACCACAGGCTCACAGAGAATCAGAGTTTGGGTAAGAAACAGCATGACAACTGTACCTGTCAACCTATCTTAATATTTCTCTTTTTACAGACTCCCTCTGCCTCTTTCCCAGACTTCTCCCACCCACACAACAATATTTTAACTGCTAATGCATGCTGCACATTTTGGACAAAATGGATGTTCACTGCTCACTAATCAGTAGGAGACTGATGGTAAACAGCATGGAGATGTAACAATGATGGCAAGAGCTTTTGTCCTTATGACTGTCCAATATGCTGCCAAACTGTAATTTAGCTGAGCTTTCCCACGTTTCTGCCATATTCTTTTACATTAGGAATCATGTTGATAATTTAGAAAAAAAATGAAATAATATGACTATGTTATCTAGCATCTGCCTATTTACTGTATATAGGCCACAAAGCAGCATGAGTTACAAAAAAAAAAAAAAAAAAAAATGGTTGAAACTCGCACATTAATGCTATCTTGCTATGCAACTCAGTGGTTGACAGCTCATGCCAAAATTTCAGGACATTAACGCCTGTAGCATCAAAATCAAACCATCCAGTTAAAAGAATGACAGTAACCTCTTGTAAATATTTACACATGCATATTTGATCAAGGAATGTGACACTTCACACAATAGACACTGCCCTGTCCACCATGAAACTCAAGCAAATTTTCCACTATAAAATAGAAAAAAGATTGGGATGCACTTAAAAGAGTAAGACACCTTGTGACCAGATTCTGAAACAGCAAGTGGAAACCTGGCAGCCCACTTAAGGCACTGTATGGAAGAAGCAATTTACATGTAATAATTGAGAAGGTTGTGACATGACATAAAAATGAGCCATTCTCTGACTTTCTCCATTGCCTATAACACCCTGTAGACTGATTTCTATGTAAAAAACTCAGGTCAAGTTTTCAGGGTGTTACGTTTATGCTTGCTCCTGAGTGCCCTGCCACAGTAAAGGTCTTTCTTCTGCGCTGCCACAGCACTGGCAGTGTACTAATATTAGCTTCAGAATGGAGTCTGCCGCTGTTATGCATCAAGCAGCCCCCAGCACAAGAAATACGCCAACACAAACACTGTGCAAGAATGAAAAACAGAAAACTTTGTCATGAAACCAGATCGGCCAAAATGAATTAGACTGATGTCAGGGGAAAACTGGCGTCAACATCTGCAAGGCATTTGATTATTGAGGAACTTTTTTCAGCTTTGGGAATCCAAACCAACTCCAAGCTGGCTTGCTTCGTGTGAAATTTATTGTGATACTTTTTGCTGGCTAATACTTTCTAAAGTTAGCTTGCCTGCTAACATGGACAAATCAGTAGCAAAATTACTATGTTGAGTGAATAAGGTCTGTTAATTCATCTAAACATTCTGGGTTGATCTGGCTGGTAAATCGGCAAGCTTGCAGTTTCATAATGCTTCAGACTGCGAATCATGCACCCCTAGCAAGCACAGGAAGTAAAGAGACTGACAGGGTTGGCAAGAACTTTACGGATACTTGTGCCGACCTACTTTTGAAATATAAGCCGAGAATGCAGGCTGCAGTTCACTTAACAGCCACAGGTGTGATAAAATGCTGCATATGAATTAACATTTATACAACTTTGAGAGCTATTCTAAACCTCAGCTATGCTAACTGAGTCTGGACGAACTAGCCTGAGTATAAAATATTTGATATTAAGGACTGTATGAAGGATATGCTAATTCACAGGTTGAACACTGTCAGTAGAGAGCCCAGGGTTCTGCTGCAGGTTTGTGAGAAAGCTCATGTTTGAACTCAGTTCTGTATATATGTCCAAGTCAGACTCCTATTGTTTAACTATGATATGTGTCTGTATATATAAGTTTTTCACTTAATTTGAAATAAACCTTTAAAGGAAACACCATCCGGTCTTTTTTGTCACTGTATTTGGACACAGCTGCTGCTGATGGTGCTTGTTTTGGATTAGATTAGATTAGATTTCTCAGAGGAATTTATCCTTCAGTTAAACCTAGACAGCAAAAGCATGAGGGATTCCACTCAGAGGATCTGGCAGCCCACATCCTTCATCCCCACCATCCTGTCCATTCAGAAATGACACCTGATGTCCAGAAAAATAAATAACACCATGAGTGACAGAGTGACATTTGTGATTTCAGACTTTTTGGACATCTGGCTGGTTAGTTGCTAAAGATTGTTTTCTGTGGCTGAGACAGGTCAGAGAGTCTGTACGTTGACAGAGATTGAATGATAGCTAAATGCAGCTCTGTATCTGTCTATCTGCTTCTCTGGTCATGATGTAGGCCTTGATTGACATGAGCCAGAGAAGCTTCAGTGGATGAACTTTGATGGAAGCAGATTGAGGGAAGACTGCAGTGACTGACTGATGGAGCCAATACAGATGGGTCTCCAGGCTGATAGAATGATTGAAAAACAGGGGGGTGAGGATGGGAAGAGATGGTGGTTGATGGCGGATAATCAATGGATAGGCGCCTGGAGCTCTGTTAAGCTAGAGACAAATAGTCATGAAGCTGTTTGATAGCCAGAACTCTGTCTTTTTTCTATCACACCTCAATCACATCTCCGGTAAAATGAACTTATCACTTGTCCATATCTATTACCCCCGTAACAACATAATTCAGCTACTCCTGAACTAAAAAATTTCCCATATGCACAGCAGAATAGCTGATATACTGATCACTCTCAAATTAATTTGACAATGGAATGTCACAAGGAAAACATCACAGCAAAAACTAGTTTATTCTTTGTCTTCTCTTTTTTTTGAGGACTCCCTGGGTTCAGGTTCCAGGAAAATGTTCATTGTTGACTTGATGTGCAAAGCAGGAGGAGCAACAAAGCAGGATGAGAACCAGTCAATAACACTGAGTGAGTGGGTGTTAGTCGACACACAGTGAGAAAGCAGCAATTGACTGATGGATCTACTGAGTCAGCTGAATTTGGCTCCTGATGTGTTGTCTTGTAGTGTGTGCATCACTGTCATGCTGTATTGCAACAGTAATGTAAGACAGAACCACTTAGGGACTCTAAGAGAGTCAAATTCTACTGGTTGTACATTTACTGTTCAAATTCAACATATATTATTTTGTGTACAACCCTAGGTGAAAGCTCTTTTAGATCGTACAGACAGCCAGATCTTGATTATTCTACCACAAATGTATAGCTAAATCAATTTTTTCTTCACTCCTGCCCTGCCAGTATTGGAAGCAATTACAACTGACAGTGTGCAAACAATGACAGATTCCATTCCAACTCTAATCATATCAGATAGTCAGTTGGAGTTATATTCTTTTTTCTCTAGAATACATAACTGCAAAGAATGCTTTGTTGAATGTGAATTCCACCAATTTTACAATACATAAAGATAAGTTTACAAGTCTGTAATCGAAACACTGTTGAGGAGTGATATTTCATCCACTGCTGCATTCAAGTAAGTTTGGAGATGATGGAAATTAAAACTATTTTATAGAAAGTAGAAGTAACGTGTAAATAAAATAATAATAACAGTAATAATAAAAACATCAGGTAAAGTCCCATCCACCAAAATGAAAATCAAACAAGTTACAAGTTTCAGTTGCAAGTAACCAAGTGGTGCTCTGACAAAGGTAATTCCCATCTTTAGTGAATGCAGCATAAAATCATGCTTGAGTCCTCGTCTAATCTAAGTAAACTGTACGGCACAATGCAGAACCAGCATGTCAAAACTTTTAACATTACTCCCCACCATTTTTCTATCTTTAACCCTCATGATAGTTAATGAGGAAGGTCTTACACCAGCCCAACAAAGGTGTTAATTTTATGTTACATTTATATCTTGGTTCAAAGCTTGATTAATGTTTAGAGACAAAAAGTCACAATTGGTTGCATTTATACATGATCCAGCATTTTTGGAGCTCTACTCTACTACATTAAAAGCTCCTCTTCTTCTACTCTCTTGTGAGTCCCCACCCTTATGGATGTGCATTATGAAATCTCTGGAGTGAGAAATGAGTGAGTCAAGGTTTTTGTCAGTTCCAGACCAAGGAACATTTTAATTCTTCTGTATTAACAGTGACCACAGAAATCTGCAAATCTATCCAGAGCATTCCTGCAGGAATCCAGGCAGGGAGCAGAGGGTGAGGGAGCATCTCTTCACCAGCTGCCTGTGAGCTTTACAGCATATCTTAAAATCCGTACAGCAAGTCATTACATGGACTTGCACTCTAATACCTAACCAATTTACTTCAACTTTACATTCGGTTCCGGCGAGGCCAGGCTCTTAACCGTCCCTGTCATTTCCAGAATGTGAGCAGGTGGTAGGTCATTTCATTTTATGGAAACAGTCTGCCTTGCCATGTTATGGAATTAGAAGCAGAGCAGTTTCTATTTTTAAAATGAGAGGCAAAACCTATTTCCTCACTGTGTCCTATACCTGACCCATACACACCGCCACACACATTAGGCTCCTGCATGTGTCATTTCATTTATGCCTCAATGGGTGTGAGGGTGGCTGTCACACAGCCATTAGCATCCACAATGTTTAGCTATGCCATCCAACTGGTCATTAAAAATCAGCAGTGTGTATATGTGCAGTGTGTGTGTGTGTGTGTAGGAGTGAATAGAGAGAGAGAGGGAAAGAGACTGACTGGACAATAACAACAATGCTACCTCAATCATTAGCTATGTTTTGTCAAGCTGGGTTTCTGATGGTTTAGTCTGCATCTGCATGTATCAGACAGTGAGCCCAAACAGCAGGATTTGAAAATAATGAGCACATAATGGGACATGAAATTAGTTTCAATGTTGGAGAGAGGGTGTAACATTTCAGAGACTCAGGCCATAGAGTAAAGTTCAAAAAGGCTTTTACTGGAAAGCCAGGCAGTCATACACAGGTAATCAGTCTGAATCAAACTAAAAATCCAGGCAGGGAGCAGGCAAAAACCCAAAAACCAGAGAACAAAGGCAACTGAGAAACCATAGAGACTAAGACTGGAAAAGGCTGGAAAGCGATGAACACACACAAGGATGAACAAAGAAAATCTGGCAGGGGAATGGGGAAACCAGGGCAGTACAGTGTTGGCTGATAGCAAACAAGGGCAGGTGAGTAACTGCAAACAGGTGTGGATGATCAAGGGACTAGGAGACACACAAGGACAGGAACTGAAATGATATCGCAGAACTCCCCCTTTTACAGACAGATCCAGAGAGCCCAAGTTGGTGGTGAAAGTCCCTGATGAGGGACTGATCTCTAATGGCTTTAGAGGAGACACCGGACCTCTCCTCTGACCCATATCTCTTCCAGTCAACCAGGTATTGGCAGCCACTGCCGCTGCTAGCAGATACTTTGTGTAAGCTGGCTTTCCATCAATTACATGAAAGGTCTGGTGGAAGCAAACAGTGGACTGGTTCATCTTGGAAATGTGGAAGATGTGGTGCACCCTCATCATCCTAGGGAGGACCACTGCAAGGTTTGCCACTTTGGAGGTGAGAAAAGAGACAACAATAAGCCACGGTCTTGAGTGGACAGCCAGATGGGAAGATGATGGGGCAGCCCGGAAGCATGCTGACAAAAGGTCACGTTCTGGTCACAAACTGGACAGGCAGCAACAAACTCTTCAGTGTCCTTTTTCAGAGAGGGCCATGAGAGATGCTGGAGGCTGACAGTCCAGTGCACATCTGGGTGGCAACTCAGATTGGTGGAGTGCCCTGCTGCAGGACCAGCGAGTGAAGGGTGGCCGAGATAAAGAGGGAGTACAGAGGGCAGCCCTCTGGGACCTGAACCTCCTCCAGGACATGCTTGAGCACACTGTTGATGCCCTAGGTCACAGACCCAATCAAGGAGGATGTAGTGGGGACCCTGGGGGTGTTGTGCAGCTCAAACGGTTGAGTGAGGGCATCAAACAAAGACTCTGTTGTTGTGTGTTTAGAAATTATTTTTAAAGTTAAGAAGGCTGCTCCATCAATACAGTATTACATTAGTGAGAAAACATACATTCAGTGGCCACTTTTATTAGGAACTCACTGTACTCCTGCTTTTTAATGTATCTAATGAGCCAGTCATGAGGCAGCAAGAGAGAGGTTGTTATTCAGAGCAAACATAAGAGTGGGGAAGAAATGTGATCTCAGTGAGTTTGACTGTGGCATAATAGCTGGTGCCAGATGGGCTGGAGTATTTCTGAAACTGCTGATCTCCTGGGATTTTTACTCAGAAAAGTCTGTAGAGTTTACTCAGAATGATGTGAAAAAAAAGAAAACAGCTGGTGAGCAGCAGTTGTATGAGCAAAAATGCTTTGTTACGACAGTGGGAACAGACTTGCCAAAACTGGATAGAAAAAGATGGAATGACGTTGCCCAGCCTAACAGACCATGATTTCTGCTGCAACATGTAGATGTAAAGGAAAAATTGGGTCCGTGTATCCATCCTGCTCTGTGTCAACAGTCCAGGCTGCTGACGGTGTAATGATGTGGGAAATGTTTTCTTGACACACATTATGCTCTTTTAATACCAACTGAGCAGAGTATAAATGCCACCACCTGCCAGAGTACTGTTGCTGACCATGTACATCACTTATGGCCACAGTTTACCGATCTTATAATGGCTACTCCCAGCATGATAATGCACCATGTCACAAAGCAAAAGGCATCTCAAGCTGGTTCCACCGGCATGACAATAAATTCAGTGTACTCTGATGGCCTCCTCACTACCCAGATCTCAATCCAACTGAACATCTATGGAATGCGGTGGAATGAAAGATATGAAGCATGAATGTAAAGCTAACAAATCTGCAATAATTGTGTGATGCACTCACATAAACAGACCAGACTCTGAAAGGAATGTTTCAGGCACCTTGTTGAATTCTTGCCAAGATGGACTGAGGCTGTTGTGGGGGCAGAGGGGAGGTCTGCCCACGTATTACAAAGGAACACCTAAGAGTGTATTATTGATGAGTTATCATCACTGGAGGAAAAAATGTGGTTATTTAAAGGACCAGTGTGTAGGATTTAGCGGCATCTAGCAGTGACAACACACATTGCAACCAAATTACCCATCCCCTCATCTCCCTTTCCAAATATGTTGGAGTCTATGGTGGCTGTCAATGCCATCAACTACCAACTGGCCTGTCAAGTGAAGAGGTTTGTTTATATAGCTATATTTAGTTATTGTATTGTTAGTTGATAAAACTACAGGCAATAGCTGTACTCTCCCTCTTTCTTTCACCTCATCTTCTTCGTCTGCTTCATACAAGTTGTGGCATCAATGTAAAAATGCAAAAGGCCCTGTATAGAACCATTGTTTGGTTCAGTTTGTCCACTCTGGGCTACTGTAGAAACACGGTGGCTCAACATGGTGGACTCCATGGAAGAGGACCCACTCCCTATGTGGATATAAATGGCTCATTCTAAGGGAGCTCATTCTATATATATATATATATATATATATATATATATATATATATATATGTGTGTGTGTGTGTGTGTGTGTATATATATATATATATATATATATATATATATATATATATATATATATAAAAGGGATAGACCGATTATTGGCCAGACCGATTATCGGCATTTTGATGCATATCTCTGTCTGCAGTCACTACTCTGTCTCCAGCATTGTCCTGCACACAGCACCATCTGATTGGTTACACACACATAAACTTTCCTCACTCTGTGCACTTTAATATTTAATATTTAAACCCTGTGCAATACATTCACACTCACACCTATACCTCATTACCTGTGCAATACATTCATTCACACTATACCTCATTGTATAGAGGTTGCACTGTTTTATATATCTTTTCTATATATATATATATTTTTTTTGTTTCTGTATATTTCTATGTTTGCACTGTAAAGGAGAAGCTCTCCAATCTTGTTGTACTTTTAGTATAATGACAATAAAGGGCATTCTATTCTATTCTATTAAATGAAGTTAAGTGTTGGAGTTTTTATTATTCAAAATTTTGACGCCAATATTTTCATTTTTACTGCAAATGAATATTGGCTCCAGATATCGGTTATCGGCCTCCTTAACTACTAATAATCGGTATCGGTATCAGCCCTGAAAAAAACCATATTGGTCTATCACCAATATATATATATATATATATAGGAATAAAAACATGTATATTATATTCAATTTCTGCCGTCTGGTCCGTCAGCATGTCTGGTTAGACTAAAGACATTTTTATGCAATACTGAACAGTGTCAGTAACTGCATTCTTAATGGTTCATCAATGACAATGTCATCTGAGGATCTATTGTTACCACTGACTACTGCATTTCAAGGCTCTCCATTCGTTGGTGGTGCTATAGCGTATGGAAAGGAGAAGTATGCACATAGGCGGAATATGGCCGAAGAAAAAATAGGCTGAAGTACTCTTAGGCATGAGACGCAGTGAAGCAGGAGAACTTATATGTTTCTGGTGGCTGGTTAGTCACTGCAGGGGAACAGTTGATCAAAGGACACTGAGCTGGAGCAGGAGGAGGAGAAGGATACCAGTGACCTGAACTCCACTCTCAGCAGGAGGCCAGAGCAGTGTGTGTCTGCTAAAGGGAGGGATGCATATTCTCACTTGGTCATTCCTGTGGGTGGTCTTGTACTCAGTTCAGGTAATGTGTGTGATTATGGTCTTTTCTGCAAATGGTGGTCTGAAATGGCTGTCATGTATGTCTCTTAGCCAGGTTTTAAACCAAAAACAAGAGTTTTTAAAGAAAAGAAGAAATATGAAGGGAGAGCATTTTGGGGAAAAGGATCAGGGAAAATGGATCAGAAGGTGTAATGAGAAAAAATGGGAGAATTTGAAGAAAGAAAAAGAAAGCAGAGGGTGCAATATGGCATGAGAGAAAATGAAAGTATATTAAGGAGAGGAGGCGAAAACACAGAAAAGGAGATTGAAACAAAGGGTGAAACAAAAGTAGATAAAAATGAGAAAAGAGGATAGATGAAAAAATACTGAGGAGAGGAGAAGCGAAGAGTGGGGTGAACAAGCACTATCCATCTCAGTTCCTGTCCAGCTGCTTAGGAGGGACTGCAGTATCTAACACACATACACGCCAGAATGCGCGTGTCCGCACACACACACGCATACACACCAGACAGCCTATTCTGCCGATGGCTGACACAGATACTGCAATGCAGAGAGAGGGGAAGGGAGGGAGCTGGCGAACAAGTGAGCAGGGGGAGAAAAGCAACAAGAGGAGGAGAGCAGGGGATAGGAGTGCGATGGAAAAGGAGGGAGGGAGGAGAAACAGAGGGAGAGAAGACAAAAGAGGGGGAAGAGGAGGCAGAGTGAGGAGATGAAAAGAGGAGAGGAGAGGAAGAGTTGGGAAAACAGAGTGAAAAGAGAGGAGGAGGGGTTGACGTATGACGAGGGAGGAGAAGAAGGTAGACTGAATGGGGTTGTGTGGTAGAGACAGAGGGATGCTGGCACAGTGTAAATGTGCGCTCTGTTAATTCAAAAGCACTGGATCGTGGAGAATTTCCTTTGGCCAAAAAAAAAAAGAAAAGAAAAGATGAATGGTAGATACAACAACTTTACCATTTTAGAGGAACTGTATGTATAATTTCAATGTAACAGTAAGTCATTACAACAATAGGTAAACCACAAAGGAGCAAGAGACCTATAAGCCTTTACTGGTCAACACAGTTTACATATAGTAGGAGTACTGCTTAACATAATGAGTTGTCAACCTGTCTCCTCCTCTGCTTCTCCACTGTATATGTGTGTGTGTGTGTGTGTGTGTAAGGGCTAAGACACACACATATGAGCTGGGGTTAGCTGAAATGAAATGTGTGCACATAAATTAGGTAAATAACATAAATAAATCATTCGGTGTTCTTAATTTTGAGCCACCCTCCAAAGACAATGGTAGGGAAAACAGTATTCATCCTTAAAGAGACCTTCTCTTTTTCAGCCAGACCAATGTTCCCTCTTGTACGATCTTGTATATGACCATTTAGGACAGAGTTGTGGGCATTTAAAGATGTGTATACCCATAGTTTCTCTTTAGTATACATGCTTTGTTTCTCATTCAGGTATGTGTAAAAGTCCTGCCTGTAATTCTATCAGATTGTCCATCCATTGAATTTAGCGTGTACAGGTCGGCCAGTCTGGTCCCACTGGTCAGTGTTAACTTTTATCACTTGTAGTTGTCAAGAGTGAGTTGCTGTACGTATTCAAATAAACTCACTTTTTTGTCAGCCATTGCTGAAAAACAAGCCAAAAAAACATGCTTGCTAGTGTTAGCCAACGCGTGTAGGGAGACTTTTTGCCTCCAGCTAAGCTACAACCACAATCCTCTACGCAAAACGACAGTTGACAACAAAAGCAGTACCAACACTTCCCTGCGGTGTCTTTGTTTCTCAGTGCCATGGCTGAAAGAAACAACCCACAAAGAAGGCTACGTGGGAGCTCAAACACATACTAACAATGAGCTCTCCCATCTGCAAAATGCCCTTTGAAACACTGAAGAGCAGAACACCTACCTGCAAAGCAGGGTAGACCACATGACACATGAAAGGGTGATGTTTCGCCACAGAGTGCACAATGATCAACTGAAAATAAACAGGCTGGAGGGTCTTCTAGAGTTAAGGGAGAGGCAATCCAAGAATGAATACACAAAATGCTACAAGATGGTAAAGCACAGGTTGGAACTCTTTCACCTAAAGCTGCGTCTCCAATTAACGGAGGAGGAGTGCAAGGTCGCAGAGCACAAAAACCAGCAGAATGTGAATAAGGTGAAGGAGCAACTCCACAAAAGAAAATATTTCAGCTCAAGAAAGAAGAGGAGGAACTCTCTGAGAGGCTCACACAGACCACAAACCAGCTGTACAGCAAAGGAGCCGTAAACCTCCATAAAGTAGAAGCTTGGCAGACAAAATATAACACACTGGAGGAGAAGTTGAGAACAGAGCTCGCCAAGAGAGAGGAGAGCTGGGAGGCAAAAAAATGGACGAGGAGGAGAAACACCTGGGAGGGGAGAAGAAAAAACTGGATGAAAGAGGAAACAAATGGAGGAAGTTAAGGACCATGAACTAGAAGGAATAGAAGTCAGAACAGGAAAAGGGGCAGAGGGAGGCACAAAAAAGAACAAAAAAGAGACAAAGATGTGAGGGCAGTGAAGAAAGGCAAAGGAAGGTGGACAGACTGGAGAAGAAGAAGGGTGCTTAGAGTTGGTAGCACTGCTGTAGCTAACTACTTCCAATGAAGACTCCCAAGAAGCTTGAAGCTTGTAGCTACATTTTCAAAGTAGGTTCCTAAGCATTGATTGCCAAAACCTACCAAAATAAGTTTCAGTTTATAATAAATAAAGTTATCCTTTGAAAACTACATCCATCATCATTCACCCCCCTTAATAAAGCATTCCTTTGTAAGGCCCTGAGAAACAAAGGCAGGGAGGCAGCAATGAGGTTTATTAAAATATAAATATAGAATAAATAGGCATAGCCATTGTATTTGATGCCTTAATCTTTTATGGCTTGCTGATCTCTCTATGTAACACATTTAAGAAGGTGAGATTCAACTGAAAAAGTAATAGATGTGTTCCATGGCAAACTACAAGAAACTGCAAGAAATATATGTGAGGATCCATCCATAGAAAAGGCAAATCAAAGGCGTTAAGGCCACACAGAGTCTAGTTAGTCACTGGCAACAACTAGCTCAGGGGCAGACAGATCCAGGAAACACAAGGATGTGGCACTTCAAAAAAACACAGGCTCATGTCTGATTTTTATCCACAACTGCACCCTCTCCCTCTCTCTTTCCGTCTCCTTGGCTGTCTCTCATCATCTCTGCCTGCCTTCTCTCTTTCGCTTCATGTCACTCTCTCTCCCTCACACGCACGCAAACGCTCACACATTTCCTTCCAGGATACAGGCTGATTCACAGCTGATGCAATTCAATGCTATTTTGTCAAATGTCCTTTCTTGCTCTCTCTGTGTTCTTCTCTATCCCTTTCTTCAGTCTTTCTGTGTGTGTGTGTGTGTGTGTGTGTGTGTATGTTCAACAGACAGAACTATCAGCCCTCTAGCTGCTATATGATGAACAATAATCTGATGATGGATCAGAATAGAACACTTTACAATGCTGTCATCACCACTTGCACTATGTATGGGGTGTTGTTGTGCATGTGGACGTGGTTGTCTAAATGTGTGGATCTGTTTGTAGGGAGGGGGTGAAAATGTGTGGATATATGTGTGTGTTACTCAGTGAGTGCATGCAGGATTGCTATCTAGCCTCATAGAAGTGTTTTTACATTAATCCATAACTTTGATTGAAACCTTCCTCTATCTATTATTGATAGTGTGTGTGTGTGTGTGTGTGTGCGCTTGAATGTGTATGTGTGTCTTCACACCGCCGTTGTTCGCCTGTGTGTATGTGGGAGTTTATGTGACAAAACACAAAGTGTGTGTGTCTTACAGAGATTTATGAGCTGCAATATTCTTAGGACAGCAGAAAAAGATAAAATTCTTCAAAACTGCATAAGAGACACAGTAATAACCAACTTGGAAAGCTACAATAAACATTTAGAGACTAGACAGATAGAAAATTTTATCTCCTACAACACACAGAATTTGTCCTTCTGCTTGTATTGTGGAGTTGAGTGGCTTCACGGAAAGTTTAACATTCAGCTCATATCTACAAGCAGAGCACTTTTACTTTCTGACTCTAAATGTGCAGCTCAAGCAGAATACAGGATGTGAAAAATGAAGGAAAATCAAGA
The DNA here is from genome assembly GCF_001640805.2 of Lates calcarifer. Classification (NCBI taxonomy): domain Eukaryota; kingdom Metazoa; phylum Chordata; class Actinopteri; family Centropomidae; genus Lates; species Lates calcarifer. Next base: position 6,388,556 of record NC_066851.1, read on the forward strand.
AAAGATTGTTTAAGTGATGATCAGTGACATACACTAAAGATAAGTACACAGAATAGTGTTGTGTGACTAAAACTGACTATGAAACAATGCCTCTCACCCCCCACCCTCCAAAAAAGTTTGATGTTTTGTTATTGTTATTTTGCATCTCTTTATAGTTGTTTAGTGTCTACAGTTGGTCATTCTGTGTCTTTTAGGGTTCATTTCACTTCACCTTATGGTCATTTTGTGTCTTTTTCTTGATGTGTTTATGGTCATTTTGAGTCTCTTTACGGTCGTTTTAAGTCCCTTTATATTCAGTTTGTGTCTTTTTTTTGTCTGTTTTTCTGTCTGGTCACTTTGCAAATAAAATAATAATAAAATAAAGTTTATTAGTTAGGAACTTCTTTTGTGAAGAGAGTATCAGTGCACACAACCAAAAAAGTAAATCAATCCAAAAACTGACAAGAGTAGCATAAATAAATCCATTTTAGGAACAGTATTTAAATAACTTTTAATTAAAAATCATTGCTAAAATCTAAAAGATCATAATCTCATATTAAAAAGTGAATTCACTTTATTAGTTTTACAGTCTGTGGTTATTGACTCTCCAAAAGCTCAAAATTCATTTTTCATTTTTGATGTTCAGCATTTCAAAAAGCCTTTACACCCATTCCCTGTGAATCCTCTGATTTCGCTTTGCTAGACGTCTCCCTCTTGCATTTAGAGCCACTGTCTCTGAATAGAAGTCTGATTAAGACCTGCTTTGATTAATACCGGTTCTCCTTCACTGGATTTTACTCATGCAGTTAAATTTCCCACAATGACTTTCAGTTTGAATAAATTGCATTAGACGTACAAATAAACAGTTTGCATCCTCCCCTCCAAATATTTTGCACACTTTACATGAATTACATGCAATTAAAACCATATTACATATTCATTCAGATACACCCAGAGTAAATGAAGGTATTCATGCACACAGAACCCTTTAGTAGAAATTGCTATACCAGGTCTATCTATTAATATTACAATACTCCATTGTCCTTGGAATGGCACACTATTACGTTGCATGTAAAGCAGCCATATACATAGTAATCAATAGCCTGAGAAGTAGAATCATTTACATGCAATATGTCAAAGAGTGATTTCTAGCTTCCTGGTCTAGAATGGGAATAATCTACTAATGGCTGTCAGATACACTTTACACTGACCTTAAAGTGTTAGCAAGCAAGACAGATAGAGGAGAAGAAGGGTAGTAAGGGTGGCATTAAGGAGGTATGCAGAAAAGGTTTATTTGCTCGTGAAGACCTGGTAGAGTGAAAATGTTGCCTCTGGATCAATCTTCATTTTGAGCATCAGCAATTATTTAGCAATTAGCAATTATTTGCAGTGATGTCTCTGGACATGTTTTAGTTCTGTTTTGGTCTTCATCATCTCCTGAGAGGAATATCTAATTCCATAGCTGCTAAATACCTCACTCTGAATGTGAATGCTTCACAGTCTGTCTGCCTTGGTGCTTAACAAGGTAGTGTAGAGTGGTTTTAATGGAGCTTGGTTGCTGAAAACAGCTTCCTGCTGAGGCTGGACACAAGATTGATGAGACACTTAGATTTGACCAGAACAGTAATGTTGCAACTGTAAAACCAAAACAATGAGCTCAAAGACCCTAAAATGCTCTGTTGAGTTGAAGTGAACTGAAGAGTTGGGTGACAATTCAGACAGACCACAACTGCACTGCTCTACTGTATGTGTCTTAATCCCTGCTGATGGAACCAAATAGGACCACAAGTGTTATATTAGCCCTAAATATCTGAATGTAAAAGGAAAAAAGAACAGTTTATGCTAATCAAATACAATACAATAAATTTGTCACTGCACAAATAGTTAAAAAGAAATTGTCTTAGTGATTTAAGGAATAAATAAGTTCCTGATGAACAGATCATAACAACAAACCAAACTGAGATAGCGCATTCCAGTCGGCACATTAGTTACAAAAACCAAAACTGCAACTTCAGCACTTATGATGGATTGAAATTGTTAGAGAGAAAACAATTCTAAAAAAAAACCCACCATGTCCTGGTAGAGAAAGGTTGACTTGATATCATACAATACCCAAAGACTGTAAAGCAGCAAAATGATATCTCTTTAGTAGGTCTGATGGAAAATCTTTATCAATATGAGACATCTCTAAAGGATGCTGCCAGCAGAGGAGCACAGCTGGTAAAATCTCACTTGAGTTATTCACACACAACCTTAATGTTAAAGAGGTCTGACATAGTCTTATCCCCCTTTGGACACTAAGCAGTCAGAGAAATGCAATGGGTGGAGCCAATGCACAGCCAGTTCATAATCACTGACTGTCTAGTGGCATCATGTTCAATGCGCCCATTTCAGTTTCAGGTCCAGGGTAATCTGAGTATGTTGCTTGTTTAATGTGTGTCTAACTAGACCAAATAAGCATTGTCTAGAGGGTTCTCAGTAGGCATTCAAAAGCCACACCTGTCACTGGTGTGTTGGTGGGGTGGGTTGGTGTTGGTCACTCTCTCTGCTCCATTATGTCAACCCAGACATAAGAGCCAGACTACCTTCAAGGGAGGTGTCTTAACTACCTAGTAACAGTTTCAAATGAGCTTCCCTAACACTGCTTGAATCAGTGAATGTTTTTCTTGATAAGGAAAACTAATGTCTCTCTTCAGACGAACCTGCTTGCTTCTTGCGGTTTCTCCTGAATCTGAAGACAAGATGTAGTTTAACTAGTAGCTTAGTTACTAGTATGTGTAGCGGTGATACTCTCCAACAATGAAAACAATAACTAGTCAAAAAGAAAAGTCATGTCATATCATGTTAAAACCACTACACCAGTGTCAGTCCTGTATTTTACATATAAACTGTGGTTGTTTTGGCTGTTAGTGAGTGAGAACATTGGCACATGCATTTCTTTGTTTTCATCCTCAGCGGAAGGAATGACACCTTTCCCACACGAACTGACACTGTTGTAATAGATGCAAGTTTGTCAAAAAGTTACTCAAAATGACATTTAATTAAAAATGTATAAGCTTTTTTTTCCAATGCTGTCTTTCACACATTAACACACATACTTAAAACCTTAGCTGGGTAAAAGAGGCAGCAATTAGTGATTTCACAGACCATCACCTTAATTAGAATGGAGAATAGGGACACAAACACTTTAACACACACATAGTGATGCCCTCACACATTCCTAAATAGACACCAGTCACACATACATGTACTAGGAGATGATTAACAAATGCTAGTTGCAAACACACTGGAGGGAAGTCAAAAAGAATGGAGTAGGAGGGAGAGAGAGAGAGCTGAACAAATGAGGGACAGAGAGAGAAGCAGGGAGGGAGGTGTGAGCTATAAAAACGCTGCCTACACCAGACACAGGAAGTCACAAAGCTAACCCACACACTAATGAGGGTCCATGTTAATTGAGGCTAGTAATTAATCAGTCCTGGTGCTAAATAATCCAATTCAAGCCTCCATGTCAGTCTGTCATAATATTAGCTTTACAGTCGCACACCCACACACTCCACATAAACTGGAGAAATGCACAAGTATAGTACACACACATACAAATTAGTGGACACACTGTACTTAGTCACCAACAAATCAAAGGTACTTACAAAGTGCCTTTGATTTGGACTTAGCAAGTGTTCATTCATTCATTCATTCATTCGTCCATTCACTCACTCCCTCTTTGTTAGTCTGCCTCCCACTGGTTCAGAGGAGTATTAGCACTGAAACTAGGGTAATTCTTTCTCCTCCTTTCTGCTTCTTAAAGGGTTGGTTTTAATTTTTCAGATTTCAAATGGAACTAGCTATCGCAACCAATCTCTACACGTCAACAATTTCATATGTATTTTTATAAAAAGACACACAATTTTCCAAATAATGGCAAGTAAAAACAAATGCTGTGTAGAAGGTAAGGTAACTCTGACTACTAGGTTGGTGCCATCAGGAATACATTTTAGATGGCATATGCCATTAATCTCAAACAAACACAAGGAATTTTGGTTTTAATCCAGAGGCCACTGAACTTGCGAACAGCCCTTAGTACAAGAAATGGAGCATGTCTTTGTCATGTCGGATATTGTTGGACAGATATTGATCAGCAAATGTGTATTTTCATATATGTATGAATTGAAACTTACTTGCCAAACAAAAGTACTTTGAATTGAACTGAAATGAGCGGTGTTGAGGCTGCATTTGTCTCTGATGCTGATTACTGCGTGCTCACCAAAGAAAGCTTACAACACTCGGTGTTCAGAGTACTTCTCTGAGCAAAGAGAGGTTCTAGCTGAGAAGATTACCAGCCTATGACAGCAGTAATGCTACTGCAGGTGTTCTTAAAGATTTCCTGTGAATACTTTTACTGCCTATCACATGCTGCTCTCTCTCCACGGAATTACAGTTTTTTTAATTCTTCTAATATCCTTTCATTACTTTTATCATTGGCCATTCCTACTAGAAACTTCAAAAGCTTTAGCTCTTGTTCTATGTTGTGCTGCAATGTAATCCAGCATTTATCCCAATGAATACAGCCCAGTGACAGACCATGTAAAATGCAGTGTAAAGAGAAAGCAGAGAATGATAGTGTTCTTGGTCACGCTAAAACAGTAATTACACTAATGTCACTGTTAATGAGATGATGATTTATGAATTAATTTTCAGGTGCTGTGCGATAGGTTTTATAGGAGTAAGGAGGGATTTTAATATTAGTAAATATCAGTTTATACATCAATAAAACCTCTTCTATATTCTGATTCTTGCAACTTAAAATTGGCTAAACAAATCTCTAACAGTAAAAAGGATTTGTGCTTTTGCTTCATCCATACAGTCGTGCTGCAGTTACAGCAGAGGATGCTGACTTACAGTGTCGTTTTGGAGGATTGCTGCCAGTTGACTTTTAGTTCCTTGTGCGGTGTTGCGATCTGTGTCTTCAAAATGCTAACACTGAGTTTGAATGTGATGGAGTCTCCACCCAACACAACACATCCAATTTTCCCTCAGAGAAATCAGTGATTTCTAGGAGAGAAAAGGTAGAGTTCTATTTGTGTATGCCTATATAACTATTATTAGAAATAGAAATATAAGGTTTGAATCATTTGATATCCAGACTTTTTTTTTTCTTTTAAAGAATTTGAGACAAAACAGAGCTGCTACAGCAAGGTTGTATGAAACTTCTTGAAAGTCTTTGAGAGCTTCACAGTACTGCATTGTGTTCATCTAACATGCTGAGTCAATGAAAGGTCTCAGCACAGCTGGATACACTGAGGCAAACAGCACACTTTTGTACAACTGCTGTCTCTGCTGGTTCATTTTTGGGCCAAATCAGTATAGTGCACGAATTGTCTTTAATGTAAATGTTATTGTGACAACTCCTGTTTCAGAGCTGGTTATTTCGTTGCATTGTTTGAGGCAGGATTAGATACACTGCAGTAAAATGCTAAACACCAACAGTAGAATTTAATTGGCTACCATGACAAAAATAACTGCCTGAAACTGTCTCAGGCAGAACTGAAAATTTCCAGAGAGGATCCTGTGAGAGTCACTAATGATTCATTTTGCACTTTGTCAAAGTTTTCAAAAACTTTCCTGTGACAATGTGATAACTTGATGTCACAATTAATTTTAAGCCAAAAGATTCAGTTCATATTCAGCGCAGCAGAACACAATGAGAGGGGCTGCTAACAAGGACACTTGTGTAGAGACATGACAGTGCAATTATAATGGTGCATGGTGCAGTGGTGCAATGCTCAATACATTGGTACTGAATAATGAAATAAAATCAAGAAAATGGACTGGGACACTGAATTATCAGTTTTGTTGTCAAGCATACCTGCATGTTATTACTTTATTATTACTTACTTACTTTTTTCACCATGTGATGCCACCACTGTACCTCAATATAGGTCATGTGTCTGTGTGTCCAGGGTCCTATGTTCCCCAGTTCTGTATTCTGTTTAATAAGTTTATCGTATTATGTTTGGGTCAAATTTAACCCATTTCAAGTTAATTAATAATTATTATCCCTTTTTTTGTTGTTGTTAGTGGAACAATATCCCTGACCCCTAATCCTAATATGTGTCAGCTAGTGCATTATCTAGGGCTCCCCATTCCAAAGTGTCGTCAAGATTTTTGAGGTTTTTTGTAGGGGTGTGTGTGTGTGTGTGTTGTGTGTGATTTGTTGAACTGCTCCCATGCTCTGTAATTTGGTGACAAATAACGTTGTTTGAGTTGGATTTAATTGAATTGAAATAGCTCATACTCCCTAACATCTAACCCTAATAAATTCAACTGTAGGCCTAATACACTGAGGGCCATTCAGCAGTGCTGGGAAAGAGAACACCCATTTGACAAATTCCCACAACAGCCTAAGTCACATTAATAGAAAACAGAGCTGGAGAACATATTTGATATGTTCCCATTATGAGCTATATAAACCTGAGGAACAGAGGGCCGTGGGAAACATAGGTATGACTCAGCTGCCTTTACCAACAGACAGACAGTTGTTACAAACTAGTTGTTGAACATAGTGGAGAATTAAGCAGCTAAAGAGCAGGAGGTTTTCTTCAGGTGGTGTAGACCAAAGTGTGAATATTGGACTACTGGCTACAAACATAATGCATAATAATGCATAAGAATGGTTATGTTGCTCTGTGTTTACTTGATGGAGAAAGTGAAACTGGCAGACAGGATTATGATGTAGAGTGAGACAGAGAGTTATGATATGTAAAAAATGAGCTCTTACCAGACGCAAAATGCTGCAAGGCTAACCCACACACTAATGAGGGATCATGTTAATTGAAGCTGCTAAATAATCAGTCTGGCTGCTAAGAAATCCAATTTGGTCTTCTATTTCATTCTGTCATAATATTAGTTTTACAAATACACACACATAGGGAAAGTAATCCAAAAACAATGTTTTAGTAGACAAGCTGTGAAGGTTCAGATTGTTTTGGAATTCATATTTCATAATGAATAGATGATTTAATGTGAAACAAAACAAGAAGTCTGGGGTCCTGCTAGCAGCCCCTGAAAGCTGCAGTGTTCATTACACGCCAACACAGGAACCTTTAAATCAAAAAGGCTCATTCACTTAAAGAACAAATGTCAGTATTGACAAACTGCATATTACAGTATGAGGTAGACCAGTGGTTCCCAACTGGTCCAGCTTCTCTGTCTCTAATACAATATGAAGATCACTGCAGTCATGTGGACAACAGAGCCTGCATCAATAGACTATTAGTACCATAAAGCTGCATATCATAGCCCTTACTACTAGGAAGTGAGAATCAGTGCATCTATTTCAAAGTAACCCACATGCTCATAATCTACTCCAAGTGGAAATGCAGTCCACTTTTGGAGACATCTGATGGCTGCAAGATCCAACCATTCATTATCTATACCACTTATCCTTTAAGGGTCGTGGGGGGCGGGAGCCAATCCCAGCTGACGGTGGGTGGAGGCAGGGTACACCCTGTACATATCACCAGCGTATCACAGGGCTGACACAGAGAGACAAACAACCATTCATTCACTCACATTCACACCTACGAGCAATTGAGAATCGCCAGTTAACCTAACATGCATGTCTTTGAACTGTGGAGGGAGGCCAGAGTTTACTCCGGAGTTCCTGGAGAGAACTCACGTAGGCACAGGGAGAACATGCAAACACAGAACCGGATTTTTGGAAGAATCAGCCTTAATACATTTTAACACAACAGGTTTTTAGTCGTGTGTCTCGCACTGATCTCATGGAGTAGATATGTTTCTACAGCTGTCTACACAGGTTCATACAGCTCATGCACTCATGGGCTATTTGCCCTTGAACACAACTCATAGTGTATTTTATGCTCAAGTTTATTTTCTTCTGTTTTACATCTGCAACTACAATAAATGAGTGTTAAGATCAGAGTGTTGCCAGTGATGATCTACCCTCAATATTGTACCTTATTCTGTCCTAAGTAGACACAGAGTAAGACCAGCAAATTCAGTTCTCTCTGGAGAACTTACTCACTGCTGTTTAGAACATGAAAAATAACAGTAGCTACAGAATATTACTGGTTGATTTATACTGATATGAGTTGTGTATTTGAAGTATTTGCATTTGCATATTTTTTTTGGCCTTAATACAAAGCAGAACTATTAAAAACCAACCACTTTTTTTTCAAAAGATGGTACTTAAGGGACCCATTTTCCAATTTTTCATTTACCATTTTCTCTTTCCTTAGCTTCTTTTAGTCTCTCTCTGTTCAGCACTCACACACCCAAACTTCTCTCAGTTCTCTCATGTTCCATCACAAACCCAACTTCTGCAGATTCTAATTACAGTTGACTGAAACATTTCCCATCTCATAATGCTTTTAAAAGCCATTAACAGTTGCATGTATACAAAGCACGCATATACATCTCTCACACTCGCAACTGTGACGTACTGTACTGTCTACTTCTACAAGTTACATACTGTGCAGTACATACAATATTCACATTGATCTGCAAATAGCGTGCACATAGTATATACTGCATCTCATTATCAGGAACTAGCTGAAATACACATAAATTTAATCTTAAATCATACGTGCTGTACACACAAATCACAGTCATTAACATAACAACATGACATTAAAATGTATATATGCACAACAACACACACATAAAGACACACTGATCCCAGGCTGCAGTGCAACTGGTTGAATTAGCATGCGGAAAGAATTAAAAGTTCTGTACCTACTTAAATATGCACACACAGATACGTGCACAGACACACACACACCTGCAGTACACAAGCAGACATTATGCTAGACTACACAAGGTTCCAATGACAAAAAGAGACATGTAGATGCAACTGGAAGCCATGCTGTCGACACTCATATTTCATTGTCCATGTGTGCATGTCATGGCAATTTGTTCCAGCATCTGCAAGAACATGTTCAAACAATATAATGGCAACATTTAAGTCGCAGTATGGGTGGTTCCCATGAACAGACTCTCACACACAACACACACACACACCAATGATTAATTACTATGCATTTCCATATTGTGAAACGTGTGCGTGTCTTCCGTCTGTGTTGAAATTGTACTTGTCACTCTCAATCTCCCTCTCTTAACTATAGTCAATCAATAATACAGGAGCCACTCACTGCTTGGCGCACACACACACACACACACACACACACACACTGTTACAGCTTTTCCTCAAAGTGCCTCTCATTCAGTTGGTGTCATCTCTCTGACAGCTCAACCTTCTTGCAAACTTTTCTGTGATCTTTCATTCTTTCCTTGTTTTCCTCTCCAGCTGACTAATATATCACTTTCATGATGTTTACATAGTCTGCCTCTAACCACACAAATCTCTCTCTCCCGTTTGACTTGTATATTACAGTCATTAGCTTGAAATTATGTGTCTGTAATGGCTGAACATTTGTACTTAGTTGACAGTGCCAGCAGAGCTCTAAATCCTACAGGCAGAACAATCTGATTAAGGCAGTGACACAGTGTCAACAAAACTTAAGTGTAATTTGACCTCTTTAAATCAGCTTTATGTTCATATTTAACTTATAATATTTTCCATTAAGGCTCCAAACTTGTCACCCTCTCCCTTCACCTGTCCATCATTACCTATGTGAACTTAAAACCGTTTTTTGCACATGGAAAGTGCTGCTAATATGCTGTGTGAAATAAAACACTACAAAAGAATAGATTCAATGAGTTTGTTCACAGATACTTTTTACAGTGTGAGACCCAAACTCTTTCCCCAGCAGACACAGAAGGTTGGTCATGTCAGAGAATTTGTCTCGGATGAGTTGGCAGGCTGAGTGACTGACTAACAGATTGAGGTCAAGTATGAAGTTCTCTGAAAATTGCACCCCCCCCCCGTGTTATTTTGAAAACAAAGCTGACTGACAGGCAGAGTGGAAATGAATGAGATATGTAATTGTACTGCTTTGTTTTCTCTTTTTGTGTACCAACCTCACTGAGGTGGATATTTTGACTTTTCTGTAGGAAAATCATTCAACCCACACACATATCCCACAGGTAAATAAGACTGTGGTGTACTTTCAGGCACAGATTTATGATTTCATTGGAACTTTCTATTCAAATTCAATTACTGGACATCACAAAAACAAAACAAGTTACAAAAACACATACTGAACACTTTCTTAAAGCTGTGTGTACACTTTTTGACAAATGACTGTAAAGCTGACAAATTGTTCTGATGGTACTTATTCTATTTAATGGCGAGCTCAGCTTGTAATAGCAGCTGTGATCTAAGAAACAGAATCATGACAATTTCTTAAGTTGTCCAACCTGTCTGCTCCAACTTTTAATTCAAACAATTTCTTTCTCTCCACAACACTAAGGGTGTGGACCACTGGACCATTTGTGTCACCCCAGCCAGCCAATATACCAACTGCACAGATGTTAGCTGCAAGCTACCTGGCAACAGACATACTAACCAAGTGGGAGTGTGCCTGCATGTGTTTGTGTTCAGAACTCACTAGGAATTTTATTTCTTTCTGTTATGTCCCTCCAGTTTCTCTCCTATTTCTTCTACAATCCCCCCAGTTCATGAAGCTAACTTGCAAATATATGCAAAGTTTCGCTCAAGTAAAAGCATTTTCAACTAGTGCAGTCTTTGTATCAATTTGCATCACCCCATAAAACTTTGCATCTTTCCGTTGACTTTGTATCACGCTGCCTATAAACTGTGCATAACATGTTATGTCTAAACGTCAATGCTACTATTAAGTACATATGTTTGCCATGTTATCACCTTAGCTTACTGTTTTGGCATGCTATCACTGGCCAATTAGCATTAAGCGCAAAGTGCACTTGAAACTAATGGGAGCCAGTGTCCAACAGTTGACTGACAGTACCAGCCAGAGAGTCGTGGTGCTAGCATGGCTAAGAAGCACCCTCCCACCAAGTTAACAAGGTGTGCTGTGCACCTGTAACCCCACCCAGCCGTGATGTCACAGTGTACTGACACCCTGGAGTACAGTTCTACATCACTGCAGTAAAGGTGAGAAGTTAAACCACTGGAAGTAAGCAAAAACAAGATTTTTCAGCGGGTCTACAGCTGAGACTAATCCCTCACTGTGTTATGTTTCATTTCTGCAGGACTTTTATCAGATAGAGTGGAAAAAGGATGAATGTCTGATAATATGTTTTACATTTAGGACTATTTTGGAATAAATACAAAATTAATATTTTAGTTAGACTGAACTGACTAGAAGTGCCACCTACTGATGTTGGTCTTTAGTTGCGATCACTGCGACAACCTTTTTTTAAAAAATTATAATGTCTCAAGTTGCTGTTTCAGTTAGCAACTTGAATCCTCTAACTTTCTGCAGTTATACCTGAAAGAAAGAAGAAATCTGTGAAATCTAAGACAAGACTGGCACCATCTGCAACAACAAATTAATGATTCATGCAAAGCTTATGATCCATATGTTGTGTTGTATTAAAATCATTCTGTGCTGCTGTAGTACTACACTGCCTTTGATCGTTGTTGATCATGCATGCTTTGTTCGATACAAATAAACATGGTATCCTGCTTGCAGACATCTATGGAGTTTGGCATTGGTTTTTATAGTAGTGGGCAGTATGTGCTGTTAAATATAAATCAGTCATCCATATTTTAATGTAATGTTGCTTCTGGTTTCTTCTTGTATTATGTAAGTTCATGCGTGAGTTCATTGGATTAAAAAAAGTAAGTGTTCTGGCAGGGATAAATGAGGAGATGGTGCACAGAAGAGCTTGAGAGGTGAAGAGGAGGAACAGATAGCAAATGACACGGAATACGATTATGATAGAGTATATCAGTCACAAGGACGGCACTGCATTACATCACGATGGTGAGGGATGGAAATGATAGAGAGAACGAAAATGAAAGACGGGAGGTCAGGAAGAGGGGAGGACAGCCTGGTGACCGACAAAGAAAGAGCAAAGACAAGCAGGAAGAATATCGGTAAGGAGGAGTGTGAATGACGGGCATAGAGGTGAGAAGAGCGGATTAAATGGCTGGGTTAGAGAGGTGAAGGAGGGGGAGAGGTGGCACTCATCTGCCTGCAGCTGAATGTGTGACACAGAGAGGACAAGAGGAGAAAGACAGAGACGACAAATAGGTTTCACATGCATGCTGTGGAAAATACACTTGAGCAGTGTCTTTTTCTAGGAAAAAGAAGGTTACCTTACAGAATCTGTTATATAAGAATTAAACCAATAATTGCGAATAATAATAGCAGGATGCAAGGCTGAAGCAAGCTTCTACTACATGTTTTCAAAAATGACTGAAAGATGATTGTGATTCTCTTCCTCAGGCAAGTCATTACATAGGATTACATCTACACTGAAACCAGGCTTTGAGATTCATGTTCTGAGGCTGTAAACTGGCTCAGAGGGGGTTAAATGATTTGTGATGTAATATAGTAGTGGGGAGAATTATGTTTTAAAAGAGATCTCAGAAACCGCTCTATACCAGAGAGGTATCCAGTGAGAAGTGGCTAAACTTGAAGTGACGTGGTTGCTGGTATGTGAGATTGTATAAAATCGTAGTTGCTTGGTCTTGCTGCATCTTAAACAAGTTAGATATATGAGATTTTGAGATATCAGACTGTTGGGTGATGCCAGAAACCGGATATATAGTAACATAACTTTAACATGAGGAGACGATAATAATCTGCTACCTTCTCTCTTTTGTTGGCTGAACCACAACAGCAGGGCCAGCCTGATAAACATCTGTGATGGAGTGATAGCGTTGGTGATGAAGTTACACCATTGATTGGCTAGCTGTTGAACTTTGTCCACTGGCTACTGCTATATATTGTTAGAATGATTTGGCGTGAACAATTTCTACTACATTATTAGGGAGTGTGACTCGTTTCTGTTTGCCCACTCTGTCACAGGAAAACTCACAGCTTAAGTGGAAAGTTAACACTGGCTGAAAATGCTGTCAGCAGGCCTGCAGGAGAGATACTCTCCAGGCGCAGTAGGATTTCATAACTTAGCAATACATGCCAATACCTGCTCTTGTTTCTTTTCTTTCAATTTTAAGCTGTAGTGTTATGGAGAGGAATACACCAATCAACTACAACATTAATACCACCTGCTTAATAATGTAATGGTAGGTTTGCCTTGTGCCACCACCTCTGGAAGTGTCCCGTGGTATCAGGCACCAAGACGTTAGCAGCAGATCCTTTAAGTCCTGTAAGTTAAGAAGTGGGGTCTCCATGGATTGGACTTCTTTTCCCAACACATCCCACAGATGCTCAGTCAGATTGAGATTGGTGACAAAGTCAAAACCTTCAACTCCTTGTCATGCTCCTAAAACCTTTTCTGAGTTATTTTTGCAGTGTGCCAGATCACATTATCCTGCTGAAAGAGGCCCCTGCCATCAGGGAACACTGTTGCCACGAAAGTCTGTGTCAAGTGTCAGAGGGACATCCACATGAATGCTAGGACCCAGGTAGAATGTTGTAGAATGTTGCCTATACACAGTAAGCTGTGATGCAATGTGTGTTCTAACATAGCCAGCATTAAGGTTTTCAACAGTTTGGACTACAGTAGCTCATCTGTGGGATTGGACCACGCTCACCAGCCTTCACTCCCCATGTGCATCAATGAGCCTTGGGCAACCAAGGATCCTGCTTATTTGTTCACAGAAATATTGTATAATTTTTATTGGCTCAACCCTAAATACAACTCCTAACTATAATTACCATTAAATAAACACTAGAAGAGGAACAGATGAAAGGACTGACAAGCAGGCAGATAGCTATCTATTGTAAATGTCGCCGTAAATTTGTCTATTTTCATTCCTCACTCACTAGTCCTTCTGTGTCCTACTTTCCATGTGGTTTCATAGTATGCCTGTTTGATGGGATGATTGTCAGCTGTAACCTTCACTCAATATCCCTTGGAAGGACAGATGGATGACTGTATGCCATATATAAAATGGTATAGAGAGATGGATGTTAGGGAACGAGGAAGAATTTTCTGGATGGATAGGTACACATTAACCACTCATGCTAGATTGATCCATCTTAATGTAATCCACACTAAACTAAAAGTATCATATCAACCACATTCAGGCAGTTGTGAAATATACCTGACAGTCATCATTTCTCAGAGGGCCAGCTGTGAGTGGTTTAGCTGCTGTGCTGCTTTATGGATGTGAACAGCTGCTACTTTAGAAGGAAAATACAGAAGATAGTCTCTTTATATGTGTCATATTTTATACATTACAGAGGGTAAACACTTTTGGCAACATAAAAAGAGTGAGTATATATTCACATTTATCCTTTGAAAGAACAAATCCTTGATGGGAAGGAGCAACTTTTGCTATTCTATAAACAGGTGTCCAATGGCAGTTACTTTGTCTTTCTAACACCTGAAAGTTAAAAACACGAACAGTTGTTTAAAACAGCTAATAAACATACAGTGAGTCCAGTCGTGGTTGCATAGTAATTCCACTGATGGAGATCTCTAAGAGAAGAGTAGTAACAAAACAGTATAGTTTCTTTACATTGCCACTGTGCACTTATGGTAAAATAAATGTAAATCATGTCAAAGCATGTTGCAAAAGTGCAGTTATAAATACTGATCTTAATCTGAAAGACATATTGAGCAGTAAAGTACAGTGGGATTGGGTAGTTCTTTGTGAGTGACAGAGCTTCTGTGAGAATCATGTGATAATGTGCAAATTTTAAGTTAAAGCAGAAACAATATATTTTTTTATTGTTTGTTTTTGGCCACTTGGAGGCAGCAGAACAAGCTGTAACACAATATTGAAATATCTTGCTCTATAGCTGCTAAATTCTCCAAAGCCAAGTGTTCATTCTTTTGGGTTTGTCATCACAATCAGCAGCATTTTCCGCATTTCATGCTATTATTTGATACCAGTGCCAGTGTAAAAATATTATAAGTGCAGCTTTAAAGACAAAAATCTCACAAAAATAGAGGTTTAAAGTAGCCACATTATTTACTGACGGCTATTTTCTATTGTCCAGCACACCATGATGGTGCCCGACAGCAGCCAGGCATTAAGTAATGAAGTGTCTCATCCTGTCAGACCCTACGTTTATTCTTGAAAAAACAAACTATAGAACGTTAAATGTTAATGGTAATTGACTGATGCCCAAGGCTTCAATTTCAGCCCTGCATGCCAAATTACCATGGCAGAAGGTGCAAATAAATGCTTTAATACACCATCAATTTCACAGGCACTTGACAGTGGCACAACACTTTCTTGGGTGGTGATTATTATTTCACAAACCTATACTCAACTCACTTTTGTTTTGATGTGATATTGTTTTCTATAGATTATAATGTTCATTCCTTACATTTAGCTTACATCACTCTATTGAAGAACTTACGACTGCTACTGACTGTTCATTTATTTGGCAGCCAAAAAATCCATAGAGAAACATAACTACATACACAAAGGAGAATACAGAGATGCACACGGGCAAGGCACTCTATTCACACTAAAACAGATGGGTGCACATACAAAACAAGACATGGTGTCATCCATTCTGGTTAACTATTGTTTAGATGGTTGTTGGCGTTTAATTCTCTCATTCTATTAGGTCTACAGAGAGAGAGAAAAGAGCCATTTAACACTAATCCTCACCAAATAATACATTCATTTGTGCGCAGAATGGGAGGATTTAACGCCAGCTCACAACCAAACAAGACTGGAGTGAAATGGATGACACCATGTCTGTAGGCATGTGTGTGTTTGTGACTCCATTAGGGGATGAAGACTGAGAGGAAAATAAAGAGATTATTTACAGTCATCTGAAATGAGAACATCTCACAGAGTTCTAGTCAGCTGTTTGTTGTAAAAATATAATATATAAATAATTTATTTGATTTGTAAAATGTGTCCAATTAAAATGCTGAGTTTGTTTGCACATTAACTTATGTTACATTGTAGCAGCCTGCTAACAATAACGTTTATTAAAGAGTAACTTAAATAGACTGAATACAGTATAAAATACATATAAATGATAGAGAATGAAAATAGAGACTAAAGATAGACCCATAACTACACTGTGTGCTGAATACCCTGTGCCTTGGTGGTAATATAATACTACAATAATGCATGCACAACTGTTCCTTATACAAAATGTGGTTAAATATTCAAGTCCTGGAGAGCAGGTTGATCTTCTTTAATACTCTATGAATTAACAATAACAAATCTCTAGTGTGGCTTTCACTGGAGTTCAGGCCAGGAGAAAGAGAAGTTAAGGAAGCAGTGTATTGTATGACAAACTGTGAGCATGTTTCACTGTGAGTGAGTCCAGCATTGCCTTTCACACACCACCCTCTCCTGCTGCTCTCAAATCTAATGAGGCACAAGTGTGATGAAATAACCCTTACAGAGATCTTCTCCTGCCGGGACATA
Source organism: Lates calcarifer (assembly GCF_001640805.2). Taxonomy (NCBI): domain Eukaryota; kingdom Metazoa; phylum Chordata; class Actinopteri; family Centropomidae; genus Lates; species Lates calcarifer. The sequence continues at coordinate 6,404,976 of NC_066851.1, forward strand.
CAGTAAATAAGTGATTAAATCCCCTCTCAGGAAACACACGTCCCTGATAGCCTGCGATGGAACTCTGCCAAAACTACTAAAACTATTAAGTGAGATGACTATGCCAAAAAAGACTCATCTCAGTTTTTAATGAACATCTAGGGGAACATAAAACTAAAAGAAATTCCTATAATCTTATTTTAATTTATATTTTCAATTTTATTTTATTCAAATGTTGGATTTTCTTTGTTGTCTTCAGAAGTACCAGTTTGACTTAATTGTGCAGCCACAGATGTAGATGATACTACAGGTGAGATGACTGACATTGAATGGAGTGACTGCACCTGATACTTTAACAAACCACACATTAGAGTGAGGTGGCAGTGATAGAAAATGATGGATAGCTCACAGGACAGAGGAGTGATATGGAGGAGGGGATCTGAGGTGAAGACAGACAGGATAGAGATGGAGATGCAGATCTCAGTTGACAGATTACTGGAACAGCTTCTAATGACATTTTTAAAGTCAATGACTCTTGCATGTTTCTGTGCAACATATCATACAGTCTAGCCTTAAGAGATTCAAAACCTTAATAGAGTGGTGCAGGGATGACATATTTTTGTAGGCCAGCCCGGAGGTTAGCATCACCCTGGTTCCCTTGATAAAACAGTCAAACAATTTTTTTCACTGGCTTTTGGATTATTACAGAAAATAACCTCTGTGACCAACAAAAGTTCATGACACTTAAATGTTTTGTTCAACAAGAAATTCGTCACAAACGAACACCACTGATACGACTTTTGAAGCCTAAACAGAATCACCATAAGTAAAAAGCTAATGTTTGGCTATAAATGAACTACACTATGGTCGCATGACTTCAACGTTACCATCACTAAGCTTCTAACTTATAATGTGATTTAGCGCGCTTCTTCAAATGCCTTTCTTCTTAGAAAGTTATTATTATATGTTTACCAAGGCTGTAAAGGCAGACAGGCAAGTAGATCAGTTTTCGCATGTTGGTGTTATGACTTCAACAACTTCTGTCTGATTCAGCCCACTTATTAGCAACTTCCTTTTTTAAGACGTGTAAAAGCCTAACTCTTGAACTTGTGTTAACCATAGACCTGTTCAAAAAACCCACTGACTTTGGGAAGAGGGAACAGGAAGTGCTAAAATTCTAACTCATGTCTGGATTTTGGGATTCATTCCTGCACTACTCATTAAATTGTTCCCTAAAGCCCTCCCTTTTAAGTGGTTGTCAGTAGCTAGACATGGCAGGCAAGCTTTGGATTTCTGCACATGTTCATGGGTTGTAGTAAGAGCAAGTGTGGTGTCTATTTGTGCCTTCTTCAAAACCAAAACTCAGGAGAAAATGTACTTTTTCTTCAGGTATCTACAGTTCAGTTGCCCTCAATTAAACGTTTCTTGGCTAGCCATGACCTGGATGAGAATCTTCACAGAGAAAAGTTTGAGGAATGGATTAAACTAACAAAAGCTGTAAACATTAACATTGCCACCCAGCTAACTTGGGCGTACTAGATACATTAACCCAGTGTTATTTTACATTAATTTGTGAAGCTATTAAGTTCATTTAAAAAAAAGAAAAAGAAAATCTCCATTCCTTATAAATCCACTATCTGATATATCTTTATGTATGGTTGCAGGATGTTACCCCGCACCCTAAACTCTGTTATCTGAGCTAGCTTTACATTCACTAAACCCACTGTTCAGAAACTGGTGTAAGCTAATGTTAACTTCATTAGCTAGCCAGGTATGGCTGATGAAATCTGCAAGTGACTGTCATTTTCATAATCTTCAATATTAACAGATTTCTGGCTAGAAAGAGTGAAGCATGCTTTTGTCTTCCTTGGTCTGGTCTGAAATTAATGACCTACAGTTGTCATTGTAAACTCTACATGTGTGTGTGTGTGTGTGTGTGGAAAGCTTAATGGTGATAATCATTAATCTACATATGTATGATTGAGCCAGTACTGGTGGTTTAGTAAAATCAGCTATCAACTGGTTATCTGAAATATATATCTATATAAAAAACATGGCATGTTTGTTTTTAACAGCCACTTAATTGTAAAATGTGGTTCAGGAAAAATAAATATGAAAATATAACCACTACAAGTTTATTTTAACATTGTATTATAAATGTTGTTTCCTCAACCCAGAGCTCTCCTTTCCTCAGTTCACAACCGCCCTCAGGCCATGTCTCTGTTGTCACTAAGCCTTTAATCACATAACTGTGTGTTTACTGCACATTTATCTGGCCTCCATCTGAACTAATGCCTCTGATTCAAGGCTGTGAAGTGTTTATGTGTAAAGTATGTGTATATCCAATGTGCACACACGCATTTATATGTATGATTCAGGCTTATGTTCAGAAATTATACATGAAGAGAGTTGTTCTCTATCTGTGCCTTTTAGCTCTTCACACAAACACAAAGATAATCAAACCTCCACTGAACTGGGTGTGTGTTGTATAGGGATAAATTTCAGAACAGAATTGTCCTGAAGACCTCAACTGGACATTGTCTCTAATGTCAGTACACTCTGACATAATCAATAAATCTTATCGGAATAATGGAAAGCACTGACATTTTTCCATTTCATGTATTTCTACACTCCGCTCAGTTAGATACTGGACTTCACTTGAATTATGGTGTCTGATAGTGTTGTTTGGGAGGCCAGTGTGAAAGGACACTGATTTCTGTGCTATATTTGGATGAAGTTAGATAAGAATGGCTAAAAGGTGAAACACTTCACCTTTTAAGTGCTGCCAAAGAAAGAAATATTAGCCTTAAGTTTAAATTTAAATATTAAGGTGGTGTCTTTTCCAGTGTTCCCACACTGTCAGGAAGCTTATTCCAAATGGAGAGAACCACACACTGACGTAGTCGACTCTTCCTTAGTTGTGGTTAATTATTAAAGCACTAGCGAGCACAGTGATATTTCTAATAGTGCTCTATGAATTATCCATGATAGACCACACGCCAGCACTGGAGGTCAGGAGAGATGAACTTAGCTGCAGAGTAATTCTATTTTTAGTTGCAAATTGGGGGGGGGGGGGGGGGTTTAAGAAATTCCTTTTTATCCAATTATCCAACTACAGAAGGGGGGAAGGGAAAGGCACATACCTTTTTCCTCAGGGTGTTGTGACAGTAGTGATAATATCAAGCATTACTCTGGCTGATGAGACAAATTCTCAAGTCAACTAGTTAGAAATTTTGTGAAGTGGTGCTTGAAATAAGGCGGAACAGCTGTGAGGTGGTGTTACTCAGAGAAGTAAGAGGTTCACACATCAAAGTGACTTTAACTCAGGTGCATGTTCCAAATGAAGTCAGTACAGTTAAATTTCATTACAGTTCAATTTGACAGCAAACATATCTGTTGCATGGAGAGGTGTTCACTGTCCTCACCGGAATAAAAATGTCTGTCATTTGTTTAACTGGTAAAAACCGCCCGGTGTTTACATTTTCCTGGGATACCACACTTTGTGTGAACAATAGCTGTTTTCTCTCAGAAGAAAAGGTGGAAGTAGAGTAATGATGTCATGGCACAGAAAAACTTCTCTCCCACTCTCGGTCAACAATAATTTAACCATGACTGCAATATCAAACAAATGCCTTTTTTTATTGAGGGTCCCCATATCATTTTAACTTCAGGTCAGAGGACCAAAACAATACCAGCACAATGTACCAACATAAATAAAAGTCAATAATTCATCCAGAATGTAACAAAAAACCTCCTACAATCAACTGTCCAATGTATCATCTATAAAGAAATAAACAGAGTCAACAAGACGGTATGGTTGCTTGACTTAGAGGAAGAAATGGCACTGTTTGCCTCTAACCAAAGTCTTGAACCTGGCTGCCAGTAGAGGCACTGATCCAGGTGTGTTCATAGGTCAACAGCTGTGCATGAGCACACAGATTCAGTGCTGAGCGTGCATGACAATGGATGCATATTTATCTCATAACTTATATTATATTTCTCCATTATTTCAAATGTATTTTTTAAATCGATTTTCGTTTTCTTTGCAAAATTTCAGAACACTGTGTTGCTACTTGCATCAGCAATGATGTTCACATGTCACTGACTGAAGGTGACAGCTCAGTGTCATGGAACTGACATTTTGCTTCTTATGACTGGGGTGAATGCACACTCAGAAACTGGTGATGTGTATCAACATACATACACACAAGTGGCTCTGTGAAGACTTGCAGTATGTGGACTAAGTCAAATGAGCAAAACATACTGTTACTTATAGAAAAGTGATCCAGATTGCTGTGCATTTCAGTGCAGATCCAGATGGTGGTCCAGACTTTGAGAAGCCTGCCTTAATATAACATGACAGTCACATCAGTCATTTTGGAAGACAAAGACAAACAGCTTCTTTAGCCATGCCAGCAGCATGGCTGTGGGGCATTATGGCATTTTGGTCAGTCAAGACAAAAATGTATTTTCGAAGCACTGGATAGATTGCCATGAATTTTAGTGCAGACATTCATGGTCCCCAGAGGATTAATTTTACTGACATTGGTGATCCACTAACTTTTCCTCTAGTGCTGACATTTGTTATTTTGAATGAAATGTCTTGACAGCTACTGGATGGATTGCCATGCCATATCATACAGACATTCACAATTGTACAAAATGAGTTCTAACAACTTTGGTGACCTGACCATGCCATCGCCAGGTCAAAATGTGTTTTCTATCCAATAATTTGTTTACCTGCAAGACTAATGACGTTTGCTTTGTGTTTAACAAATTTGTGTTTAACATTAATTAGCAAATGTTAGCATGCTAACACACTAAACTAAGACAGTCAATATTAGACCTACTACAAACAGAATCGTTATTTTGAACTTGTTAGCATGTGGCATTAGCATTTAGCTCAAAGCACCGCTGTTCCCGTGTACAGCTTCACAAAGCTGCTAGTGTGGCCGTAGGCTTAGTCCAGAACTGTTGGACCTGCACACTAAAATACAATCATAAGTCATTTGCCATGTAAACAATGAATGAGAAAGTAAATTTGAGTATTTAAAAAGTTTGTTGCGGTCAGTTTAACCCATGTTTGGGAGAGCAGTCAGCCAGCTGTCCAATTTCAATTCAGTTATACTGTCAACAGTATATGAGATGCATATGTTAAAATATTGCTTAGTTTTATTCTTGGACACTTAGATCATTTGAATTGTGTGAACCAGCATTGTGCTTGTTTGTTTGCAATGGATTCTCAACTTTGGAAATACAAAATCTTAATTAGCATCGCTCTAAAATGTGACACTAATTAAGATTTTGATGATTCTTCTTACATCTTATACATTTCTTTTGTTCTTAGTGTGTAAAATGTGTCTTCATACTGTATGATCTTCAAAGCCATTTTTGCTAATCCAGCTGGAAGTGTTGAAAATACTGAAAAATGGAGAAAGACTGGCACTTCCATGGTAAGTTTCATACTATGTTCAAAGTTAAATTTTAGTCATACCTTTGATGGCAAAGAGAAAAAGGGAAAAAAAACAGACTTGAAGGAAGTCACAACAAAAAGGGAAGGAAAGCCAGAAGGAAATATGAATCTGAGAATGAATGTAAGAGTCAACATGAGTGATAAAAAGTGATGTGAACCTGAGAGAGGTGTATGAATGGATGGGATGAAAAGTGAGAGGATTTCAGCATAAAACAGTAATAAAAAGAAGAGAGGAGCAGAAAGTGATAGACAGGGAGGAAAGAGACACACTATGTGAGAATGACAAGGAAAAAAAGAAGTGACAGATGAGAGCAGTGAACCACCCTCCATGGCAGACAGAGATGCTTTACTAAATGACAATAACAGAATGGGATGAGAGGAATGAAAAAAAGAAGTGGGGAACAGCAGAGAGCGAAACCGGTCAGGTGAAAGGATGTGAGATGCCAAAGTGGTAGTTCAAAAGAGGACAGAAAGAGGTGTGGTGACGGGGAAAATGAGCAGAAAGACGAGAGGCGACAGGAGAAAGGAGAAAGGAGGATTAAAGCTGAAATGGATGAGATGAAAGAAGAGAGTTAAAGGGAGAGGATGAGAGATGCTGTAGAACAGAGCTCCTGATGATTTCCACCTGATGGATCTGGGGATCTGGTCAATCAGCTTGTCTCACTACCTCTCCATCTATCCCCACACACCCTCCCTCTCACAGCCCCACTGTGGTCTGCTGTGTATGGATTGATGTTCCGTAGAGAAGACACAATGGCCTCCTCAGGGTAGAAAGAGCTTCACTCAATTTTTCTTTGTCAGCCATTGTTTGTGTGCGGATGTGTGCACATGTACCTTGGACAAAAGGCTTCACATGCTTTTCTTGAACTTTTTCTTGTACTCTTGCCTGAAGTGAAAATGGAAAACACTCTATCTGGAATACAGTACCATTGGTTCCACAATTTTTTTTTCCATTCTAGGCTCAGGAATGGTGAAACATCTTTAAACTTCTTCACTTCACATCTTTACCTGTTGCTGTGGAACACATTTTAGAAATAAAAGCTAAATATTGAGTAGTACACGAGTGAGCAAAATATTTATGAACAGAAAATGTATGGTATATTTCCAAATGCAATATTGTACCTACACACTAATCATATATATATAAAACACGACTGCAGTACCAGGTTTAATTTATCCAGTACACATTGGTAATAAACCACTTAAGAGAATAGGGTATTTCAACCCAGTGGTAGTGTTATTTTATACATATTCACGAGACCAAAGATGGGAAAATTAAAAATACAGACAGAAGACAACGAGACACGACATAGATAATATGTGTAACCTTTGCAGTTTGTCACATGGACATTACTTTGTACAACTAACAGCACATTTGTGACAGTTTTAAGGTTAAACTTGAGCTTGTTATGTTTAACATTGGCTCAAAACAAGTATAAAAATATTATAAAAATATCATGTTACTGCAGTATTATATCTGTTAGAAAAAAGAGGTGAAAGAAGACTATAAGACTAAGTTTATTCTTGACCTTGCACAATATTCTCACCACAAGGTCAGTTTAGTAGCTGTTCTGGAGCTTTCAACCATATCACATGATCTTCATCAGCAGACTGAAACAGGCCAAAATGGACTTTGTGATGAAATTATATGAAAGGTAAAGAGTGACTTGAAAGCAGCCACACTACAAATCCAAACCGACCATTCAAATCAAAGCGTCTTGGTCTGTATCAGAGCAGAATCTGCTGCAACAATGACAGCAATGATTTCAGCGATGGGGAATTTTGTACAGAGAGCCAGTGTAATCAGCACCCTGTGATCAAAGGAGAAGACGGGGTACAATAATAAGGACAGAGAGGATGGACAAATAGGACAGCGTAAGCCCATGTAATGTTTTATATGGCAACAAATCTACAATCTACCCGGGGGCTTTAAGGGCTTACAGCTTCAGGCAGAGGGACAGGACTAATGAGCTGCTGATTGGTTAGAAAGTGTCTTAGCCCTACATAGCACCTGCTTGAGCACCTGCATTTTTGAACCACTGTTACACATAATATGCATATGGTGTTTGGCAATTACTGTGCTACACAATTTCCTAATGTAATATCTCATACTTTTGCAAGTGACAACAGCTGGTATATTCCATGCATCAGTTAACATGCTGCATCTTTTCCTCTTAGTCAATAGAATTTCTGTCTCTACATTTTCCCTGCATCTGTTCTTTTAGTGATTGTTAACAGTGACATTTCTCTAGGATACTGAAGTATAAGGCTTTTATGGTTGAATCTTCAAATCAAAAGTATCACAAAACTGATTTCACATGGAGCTGGAAATGACTGAAGGCCATATAAGGCAGGGTGAGTTTAATTGTATGTTAAATCTCAAACACAAAGAGAGTTCAGAGTGCTTTATACACTTTGGAGTGAAACAACTTTTAAAAGACAAAGAGCTTCATAGCTACAGCGTTCACAGATTCTTGAAAGAACAACTGGCTGGAGTGAGCACTTGCAACACTTGCAGGACTTCCACTGATGATTCTCAACAGTTAAAACAAAAAAAAACAACAAAAAAACAGAACAGTTGGTTGGCAGAGTGTCAAGACAGCAGGTGGCCATTTTAAAAAGCTGCACTGTGTCCTCAAGAGTTTCACAGACTACAACAGAAAAGAGTCATCTTAGTCTGATTATTTCTGCATGATGGTTGGAACTGACTAGTTTTATTGTTTCACAGAGATTTACTGACAGCAGATTTGATACTTTCTATCTAATTACAGAATATAAACTGAATAGACTTTTTGGCAGTCACAAGGTTAGGTGCCAAATAATATCCTGTTAACGTTCCTGTTATTAATGTCAGAGATGTTGTTGAGCGGTGTCAGCGATGGCTTAATTTGTTACATTTTAAGTGTTTTGGTCAAGTGGATAGAACATTGCACTTCACTGACTCATGAACCAAGAGCTAAGTATATTGAGGAGATCATTTAGAAAGGGGTCATGTCAGGAAAACACAGCTAAAGGCCATCATTGAAGCAATCGTTGCTAGTATTAAAGCACCGATGCTTTTTAGTAAACCACATAAAACTAACAGCCTTGACTGACTTCAGTATTTACTTTGAGGTAGGAAATCAAGCAAAAGCAGGGACAGCAGCACAGCATGAACAAACACTGCACTAAAACCAAGGAGCAGACAGACAAAGTTAATGTCTAGGTAGCTGACATTTAGCAACTACAGGGTCAGATATTACCCTCAGGAGTTGGTGGAGACTGACAACAGAGCTAAAAGGAGAGTGAATACTGACCTTATATTCATCAGGTGACTGCAAATGAATGTTAGTGTTTCTGTGTGTCTGATCATTGTGTAAAGAGCCACAGTTTTGCTAACATGTTCTCCATATCAACTTAAAGGTGATAAATACATGTTTACAGCTTCTTCAGAAAGACGCATGTGCTGACTCTGACACTAGAAAGCTGTTTCTTTGTTCTCACCTGAAACCTGAGCCTCAACACACACATATGGACAAGAACTGTGTGACATCACAGCTGTGCAACTTACACAAGTGGGAATTTTACATAAACTGATAATTGACTTTCAAAACAGTTAAATTTCAGAACAGTATTGGCAGATTCTAGACCTTTTTGTGGGAAAAACACGGCAGACATAAATGATATTTTGTTAGTGGTTTAGTTATAGAGTTATGTTATATATATATATATATTATATATATATATATATATATAGAGTTCTGTGTTAGTGTGTTTTGTGTTGTTTTTTTGTTTTGTTTTTTTTACATTTCTTAAAACAAGTGAACAAGAAGGCTAAGTTTTTAGTTTTTAACCTACTGGGTGATACTATTTTAAAGCAAAAGAGAATTTTCTTCAAAAATGTAAACTGCTCAAACACGTTTTCTATATTATTCCAGACAATATGATTAAATCTTGACTATTTAATTATTAATTGACTTGCAAAGTTAAACTTGCTGTTCTTCTTGTATATAAAATATTGATTTATCCACTGTATTGATGTCGTCCCATCTGCACCTTATTTTTAAACTATTTTTAAAAAGTTGATCCTCATTATTTGGGAGTGGTATTGTAACAAAAGAATAAAACTATGAAAGAATTATACCGACAAAGACAAAGTACAAATACAAATATTAACCAGAGTCAAACAAAACATACATACTGTATATTATTTTGTTATATTATTTTGTTAAGAGCCTGTACAATCTAACACAATCCAATACAACAGCCTGTAATGTTGATTTTTTGCTGACACTGTATCAGAGGGCTGTTGATTCAGCTGAATGGTAATTTTTAGGCCTTTGTGTTGTTTTACACTGCAGTTTATTGATAGTTTGATGTGTTGCGATGCCTGTACAGTTGCAAATTCCTTAACTGATCTGCATAGATTTAATAATGTGTTGATTCAAATGTTTTTTTCCTCTCCTTTTTTGTGTTTAACTATGAAAGATATTGAGTATTGGTAGCTCAACTATCAACACCTTTATTGTTGTCATTGATCAGAGCCCCACAGAAACTAAAGCCTGGTTTACTATTCCTTTCCCACATTCAGAGATTCTGAGGGCTGTAGCTTCAGGAAGGAGAGAAGACAGAGAACCTTTATTTCAATTACCTGTCCCCTCTCCACAAACGCTCTGTCTTATACACACACAAAATCAAGCTATAGATCACCCTAGGACATCCTGATTGTCTGTGTGTGTACATGTGTGCACAGAGGTAATTGAAATAAATGGTTTTCTGTAAAACAGTGGTCATGTAGGTGATGCACAACGTAGCATTAGGTGTCTGCCATCAGATTTCTCTCTGTCTCAAACACACACGTCTCTTACCACACAGTTAGTAGAGTGTGTAATTGTTCCTTAAGGTCTCCAGGAAGATGAAGCGTCTCAGTTAACAGACTTCCTCCAGGCTTTATCCAGTCTTCGCAGGGGCCATCTGAAGCCTGTTAAACCTTTCTCCTGTCCAGGCCACTGATTTCACTTGTCATGCATACATGTCAGCTGCTGCTTGATTGACAGCTGCCATTGTGATTGGCAGCCCAAATGGCACACAGCAACAGGAGGGGCAGTCTGCAGGGCAACACACACATCCCAAAGGCACACACACACACACACACACAGATATGTTGAGGACAGTAGTGCCTCGACAGAGAACAGACTGATTCCTGAAATGTCCTGAATTTCCAAAAGCTGGCTGGTAGGTGTCCTGAAAGCAAACCAGTAGCCTTTGTTTATACTGGGAACATGAAGCGAAAAAGATGATGATGAAATAGAAAAAAAATGGCTGAATTTTTTGAAAGGGAGGCTGCAGGCCTTTGATATCTACTTTTATGTTGGTTACATGGCCTGAGTGCAAAAAAGCAGCACAGAGATGGGAGATTCATGGATTTTGTGTGTGAGGATGCAAGTGTGAGTTTGGGACTAAAAGACCCCCTCCTCTTTCTTTATCAGTTTTCTAAGTTCAAACAATGCATAAGTATGTTATATTTAAAATACATCAACACATCTCCACTCCAGTAACAGAGCTAGTCAGTTACAAACTACAATGAGCTAGACCTTTAAAGTAATTAAACCAATAAACTGCCACAGATCAAACAGATAGAAAGAGAAATATTATAATGAATATTCAGTGGTTTAGATTTGTTGAATTACATTAGTTTATTGACATTCTAAACTCAACCTAAAAACTTAAGTTCAGTTGCTGTCTTTGTTTCAACTCAGAAAGTTAAATACAGTTATTTAGCTACTAATCATTTGTTGTTTAAACTCTGAACAAATATGTTTCATCATACATTCAAGAAAAGTTGCTTTATCTTGTCATCGCAGTCATTTTTCAAGCAACAAAACTAAAAAAATCACAAGTTCTGGCTTCTTAGATGTGAAAATTTGTTGGTGTTTGGTGTAATATATGACAGTTAACTGAATATCTTTGGGTTTGGAACTGTTGGACAGATAAAACAAGTCATGACACGACACGTCACCTCGTAGCTACAATAGACACAATAGACAATAGATACTGAGCTGTCAGTAAGTACGAATGTTAGAATCAGAATCAGAATCAGACTTTATTGCCAAGTAAGTTTGCATATATCAGTGCTAAAGAACAGTGGTGGTAAACAAAGACAGATATAGAGAAGTAGAAAGAGAGATAGAAAGAGCAAAAAGCAAAAACTATATTTACAAGGAATGTTTGAAGGTGGCAGTGATTGTGAGTTGTGATGTGAGTTTAAATGGAAATGTAAATATGGTTGGCTGTCTATTTGTGTTAGCCCTATAAGATACCTGTCACTGTGCTCTCTTCCTCTTGCTTGTGTTCTTGGATTAGACTAGAGGCAGTAGCAGCCTAAAGTGGTGTAATCACAGCAGTCACAAGTCACACTGAACATTAAGATTTTACACACTTTTGATTAGCACCTCCAACTACACCAGTATTTCTGCTTTGTATTCTTTGTTAAACTTCCATTGATGATGAACCTACTGAAGTTGTGCGAGCAGTGTCAGTCAATACGCAGAGGCTATTGAGACACCTGCTATGAGATAGTAGGACACATGCTACATGGGCATGAAGCACGATAACCAAACACAGCAAGTCTCAGTGAGTATATTTTCTTCCACTGCATCTGACAGCACTTCAATTTAGTTTTTATTATACAGCTGCCTTAGCTCTCTGTGGGTGCTTTATGTGGAATCAAAATAGAGCATCGACATGGAATTCTTCACACTTTTTTGAAAGAAACCTGAATGTTTTTCCATCAGTCACTTCTGTCATGTCAATGACATGACAGCTAATAAAGTCTGCGGTGCAGCTGTTAGAGAAATGAGAGGCCTGTGGAGAAGACGATGGCTCAGCTTTTCCTGTTGACTTCTATTTGTGTGTGTGTGTGTATGTGAGAGAGTGGTTGGAGGAGGCAGTGGAATTGTGTCTGACAGATTCTGTTATTAGCTGTGAATGAGTGTGTTTTTGAGTGAGGATATGTGTTGCTTTGTGTGTGTGTGTGTGTGTGTGTGTGATTGGTAAATTTCAGAGGAACCATCTGTCTCCCACAGCAAAAACACAGGGATATAAAACAAATAGATGGAGGAAAGATGGCGGAATAAGAGGAATAGTAAAGGATAGGCAGCAAAGAAGAAAGGAAGGAAGAAAATATAAAAAATGATGGAGCAATGACATGAGACAAATCACTGGAATGCAGAAGAATTGGAACAGGGGGAAACGAACAATAATAATAAATGAATGACCCACTGAATCCTGATGATTTCAGATATAAATCTAGAGGAAAATCTCTGTTCTGAGCTCCCATTCATTCATACTACATTTAACAAATCATCCATTCGTCATGCTACTTTTAATTATAAAAATGTCACAATTTTATTCCCCCCTGATGAATAGAGTCCTATTAAAGCATGATGGAGTTTTACACATATTTTACAGCTTAACAAAAATCAGACTAATATATTCGGTTTAGACGTGAAGCCAAGACAATCAGCAGAAGCTTTGGAGAACTCTGATGCCTCAACTGAACTCCCCAGAACTAAAAAAAAAACCACACACACACGTTCAGAGCACTCAATTAATTTTGAGTTTCAAATTCTTAATGAATAATACATACAGACATTTTCATCCAAACTTTAACTTTGGTTGTTGTTTATTTAGTATTTAATGTTATAGGGAAACTTGAGATTTGAAACTAATTTCTAAGGGACTTTAAAAAAAAAAAAAAAAAAAAAAATATATATATATATATATATATATATATATATATATATATATATATATATATATATATATATATAAATTAATATAGAATTAGTAAAAGACTTAAAATCCTTAGATGTTAAGTCACAGTCTACATGTTACTTTAATTAAAACCTGTCCAATTTATGAAATAAGATGCACAAATATACTCTGTAAATATGCTCATTCAAGAAAAAATATTTATTGCTGTCATTGGAGCACTGCCTATTTCTCAGTACCCAACAGTGGCCTGGCATTATCTAGTTACATGAAAAGATCATTTATTTAGAGCCAATTACACCATTTTATTAGATATGCATAAAGTATAAGCAAACAATACAATATTAGCAAATAACCCTTAATCTTAATCTACAAACCACAGTGTGTGACCAAATATAGCACAGGAAAAGGAAGAGGCTAATCTCTAGATTTTCCAGCGGCATTTTCCTTCCCAACCCACTGACAGCCATCACTGCATCATTAACATGTGCAGATAATACTGAAACATTCTTATCACAAATTGTCATCCTGGCTGCTGTAGAGATTAGAAAAGACAATCTATCAGACGTTAACAAAATGGAAATGCAGCCATGCACAATAACTCTGTATCTTCTATACATGAAACCCACAGACGCTAGAGAAAATGCTCATAATAAGTGTTTTCAGTCAATTTTTGCAGTCAGTTTACTGAAAAATGTAACAAAGATGGCATTAATTATGTAAATCAGATGGAAGGAGAGACAATTTTTAGAAGAGTTGACTGGGCATTGGAGTGCACAGCAAAATTGGACCTGATAATACATTAGCAGTTATGCACCAAGTATAAGATTATGCTTATTAGTACCATTAATCCACACACCAGAATTATGAATTATGTTTGGAGAATATGGGGGTGTACATCAAATAGCAATCGTTTTTTGAGCTGCTGCAGAAAATCATATCTCAGCTTTCTTAAGAACATAATATTCAGAGTGAAGAAGACCTGCTGCTCTAGGAAAGAACAAACCCACTCAGGGTCATGCAGACAGAAGAACCACTGCTTTACTCTCTGACCTAACAGCCTCCTTTTCAGGCTTTTACAATATTATGTTCTGACACTGAGCAATAATAATGACTACAGTACTATTAATTATGGCAGACTTCAGTATTTCCAAAATGTAAAAATGTCACTTAGATCTGAATACCTCTCCCTCTAACTATGTGTAATTTCATAGGGAAAGCTCTCTCTACCTGTGCTTGATCAAAATTTAGTAAATGATGGAAGAAACCTGGTTTTATACAAATAGAATGAGGTGAGAATGGTTTTACAAATGACTTCATTTATTCTGAGAAGAACGACAATGAAAATACTCATTAGAGAAACACAATTTGGAAGAATCCTGGTTTGGAGCCTGAGAGCAATGTAGAGGCGTAACCCAAAAAAAACCCAAAAACCACAGACTCACAATGACGAAAGAGATTCAAAACAAGTACACAGAGACTTACAACTACTACAAAGAAATTCAAAACAACCCAATTAAATTTTTAATATATTTTTTATGTTTTAGACTCAAGCAATGCTGCTTGCAGCTTTAATATAAATTCATTTTGCTTCTCCAAAGAGATGTCATTATGCATCTATTCACCTGCTGATGTTCTGACAGACAGACGTGTTCTGTCGATGAAAAATACCAATAAAAGGATGAAAGTGAAAAACTATTTTGTTACAGAAAATATGTCATCAGAGAATGCTTAATGAAAAAGTTATAATATTTGGTGTACCCTTGGTTCAGCTACATTAAATAGGTGCTCTATAATGAGGGAAGTTTGTGTACTGTGCAGTCTGCATTACTACACAAAACACAAACTTAATAAGCAGCTAATCCTGTGTCTGGTTATGTGATCAATGAGTCGAGACAAAAACCTAATTGTGGTATTTGTATTAACTCACTGCTCAGTACATTCCTTATGTTCCTTAGTATTACCAAACACACACAGATTCACATACAGTGAGTGTGACACAGGTGAAAACACATCTGGTTCAGTAAAAACAGGTTTTAACCTGTTTTATGACTTCACTTCATAAAGCACAGAGACAACAGAGGGTGTAGACAAAATCTATACTTTCTGCTAAGTTTGTCTGAGCTGAGTCACACACAGAGACTGTAATGGCTCAGTGAAACAGGGTGAGGACTCAACAGCACAACCTGCAGACAGAGCAGGCAAGGTAAAAGCAAAGTTTATAAGGTCGTCAATCAGAGCAGGGTTCAGTGAGAGGCAGACAGTCACAACAGGCAACCAGGACCAAAAGGCAGAAACAGACAAAAGTTCAAAAAGGCGGGCCGGGGTCACAGAACAAGGCAGGAAGGATAACAAGACAAAAGGCTGGATCATTACAGCAGGGATGGCATGATGCACTTGGAAAAGGACTATGACTAAAGGGCAGGTGTACAGTATGTACCAGAAGCTGCTGTGCAGGTGGGTGTGGAGAGGTGAGAAAACACAGGGGACAACTGATCGGCAGAGTGGGTACAGCTAAAACAACAGAAACAAATGAGTGAGAGCTGAGACAAAAACGAGCTTTGCACTGTCTCCACAGCCTGTTAGATGGAGGCTTCTTAAAGTAAAAGGTAACGCAGTCTTGACAACATGGACTTTAATATTGTTTGTGTGATAGCAGGTTTATTAAGATTCTAAAACAGCGGGGTGACATTATGTTGGTGTTCCAGTATATACAGGCATTAATTCAGGATCACCAGTTTATTAAGCTGCATTTGCTTGCAACCCTATCTCCTAAAGAAATACACACACACAGGCCTACTGTTAATTAACACTTACATTTTGAGGGAAACATGATGGAGGTGGTAAAAGTGGATGAGGTATATACAGACCACACGGCCAAAGCTCACGTCCTGAGTCCTGTGTGTGATTAGGTTTAGGAAACAAAAGCACTTTGGATACATTTGGGCAAATATTATGGTTTTGATTGAATGTTAATACAGTAAACTCCTGTTTTGTGCTTCAAGTCACCTTTGACTTTTTCGATATTAAAGGTGTTGTGTGTATTCTTTAGCTATGACTACAAAGTTAGCATTAACAGCTGTTTACTCACTAAAAGCTTCAGCAATCATTTTATGCGTTTACAAGACCAGGTCAGAATATGTTCTCTGGACACGCTACTTCTTCATCCTCTCATGTTAGACTGAGGACAGACTGGATGTCACAATGACTCACTATAGCAAAAAAGGTATTATGATGCGAGACGGTACAGGCTAGCTGGTTAGTTTGATAACTTCAGAAGAAGAAGAGTGAGTGACTAAAGTGAGAGTAAGTGATAAAAAATAGAAGCAAAGCAAGTTAACACTGGCATTGCTTTCCACCACTGGAGACAGCTTCTGGTGAGTAAAGAAATTAACTTTGATGCTGACTTGTGAGTGTTAAGTAAATGGCTGTAATGCTGATGTTGGCAGTAGCAAAAGCAAAGGCTTACATTACACCTCCAAGTCAATATTTTTTAACTTTTCCCTAACTTAAACCAAGTACTCTGACCAAGTAAACATAAAAGTTTAATTGTGATTTAGTTGCTAGGAGGGGATGTGTAGATAACAAATGAAGTGAAAGTCAGTGAAAGTTCTGCAGATATATTCAGTGGCAACATTTTGTGACTTTCAAAATGGGTTTATCCATATTTTTATTAACAGTGAATGAACAACAAAAGATGTCACTCAGTGTTGAAACTGTAGAGAAGTATCAACTCTACAGGGTTTGTTGTGTGGAAAAAAATAAACCGCAGAACTGGGGCAGCAACTGTTACTGTGTGTACTTTGAGAATTTGAGTGGATTTATAATTATAATGCAAAAAAAAAAAAGATTATAGTAGACACAATATGTGTGCACCTTTGTAATATGTGTGTACTTTATCTTTAAAATGTTCAACTTCTGCACCTGTGAAATGTGCTATTTCAAAACTATAGCAAAAAATGAAAAATGTCAATAAGCACTCTACTCTTTTTATTTATTTTTCCATCAGAGGAGGTGCTACATTTCCACTGTCTCTGGCCCCAAAGTACAATCTGTAATCAATTGTCCCTTGTTAATGTCTGTAAACTCACCTCAGCAAAGGCAGACTGGGGCTAAAACTCTCCCTGTCCCTCTGGCAGGTTGACAATGCTCCAAATTGTGTCGTTAATTTATATTAGCATTCCTAATGCGACGCTGCTTTACAATGAGCACCACACAGCTTTGCATCACAGTGTTCTTCATCTCTGCCTCATTTGTGTTTTTGCATCAGGGCACTTTCTTGTGTAATATTGCTTACATAATTCAACCTATCTGCACTGAGGTGCTAAAAAATGCATCTTTAAACTTTGCTTGCCCTCAAAATCTCTCACCTTTACTTAATGCCACTTTGACTAATTTTATGTACTGCTTAATATGGGATGGAGCAGCACTGGAAGAAATCTCTTCAGTGCTCCGACCCTAACTCCCACTGTAGAATTAAAAGGAACCCAACAGGAGGTAAAGACATGTCAGCTAATAAGAAATAAAAAGAGAGAAAAAACGTCATAAGGAAATTCACAGAGAGACTCGAGTATCGGACATGGCAAGACTGATCAATCCAAGTGATCTCAGCAGAGACAAACAGTCGCCCTCAGTGGAAGTGTCAGAGGACGAGATGAGAGAGGAGAGTGAGCCAAATGTAGGTTGTGCCAGCTGTGTATGTGTGTGTGTGTAGTCTTTGGCTGGCAAGATGTCACTACGGGTTTACAGCATTTTGCCAAAGACAAGTGGGGTTTCTATGATGCCATGTTTGTGTCTTTTTAAACACACACAGACGGATCAAATGAAAGACAAGTGAGCACACAGAACATCACTTTCAGTGTTTCTGGCAGAGACGGACAGCGTGGGAGTAACGCTGATCAAACAGACTCATGCGAACAGAGTACACAGAGCACGACTGGGAGGAGTGGGCACAGGACTGATAGACACTCATAGATCACATCAGGACACACAGAGAGCAGGCAGAGGAACAAATTCAGAACATAAACTTTAGTTTATGGGCAGCCATAATTCAGGACGTTAGACTATAACCTGACCAATACTGGATTTTTTAAGATGATTTTTTTTAATTTAAAAATTTATTAACTACATAATAGTGGCACAGTTTTTAAAAATTTCTTGCTACTTATTTTAGGGCTGATATTATGACTGCATAGTTCAGGTCAAAGAGAAGTGTACGCCCATTTTGTCTCATGATTCTTAGTTACACCATTCTGATATTTTTTTTTCTTTTACATGTCTTTTAAATAAACTTTTTTAATCAGGTTTGTCCTCTATGGTTGACAAACTATAGAATGATGAGACTATTTCACAGCATCTCTTTCTCTTCTTCAATTTCTTGTCATTTATTGGCTGACATAAACAATGAGCTAATATTGGCCAAGATGTAAGTCTGGCTGATATATCAGTTCAGCTCCAAAGTTCTGCTTCATGACGCATTTTTTGCATTTATGCTTAATTGCTGCTCAGTATGTTAGGTAATGTTAGTGTAACATTACAGCAGGAAGAGCAGTTGCAGTTATTTTTGGCTCAAATAGGTAAAAAGTCCTAAACTCTTTTTAAGGCTCCAGCAGCGGGGACAGTTTTCTCCAGGTGGTTGTGCTAATCTATTTAGTCAGATTTACTTGTAAAATAATAAGGGTACATTTAGCTGCTATCATCATCTTTGAATCCAGTTCCACACTGCAGACTGCACAAACTTAAGTTCTTCCTCACCGATGCAGGGTGACCATGACTGTGATGCATTATTGTCAGATCCTGTTGACATCAGTGTTCTGCTCTTTGTGTGTTTGTGACATAAAGTAATACACACTTCTCAATGGAGAAGTATTCTCCCTACTAAAGCAACCACAACAGAATTATCAATGCATAAAAATGAGTTAATGTGGAGGCCTGAATAACATTATGCAGTCTTACATGACATATACTCCAATACAATAAACTAATGTCGACTGATGTATCACTCTCGCCAGTCTAGCTATATTTTAGCCACAGTCCTGAGAGTCTCTTCATTTACAATCAAGTGTCACCAAAAATGTCTAAACCTTCCAAACAATCAAGTGAATATATGAAAGACTGTACAGCAGAGATATTGAGTGACAGGCCTATACAGACACACACTCATATAAACACATTCATCCTCATAATCTATGTCCTGTCTCTTTAGAATAAACGCTCAAGGCACACAGAGCTGTAGCATATCCAAGAGTCTCATCATCACAAGCTGACAGCCTCCTTCTACTGCATATTTATTCCTCTTTTGACACAAAGCTCACATTACACTCATCAGCTTTACAGCAAGAATAAAAGACCAGATGTAGCTACCTGGCCTTGCACTTTAAAGAAATCATTTTAACTCCTTGCTCCAAAGCTTGTTGCCTGTAATGACTACCTTTGATGCAGCTTTACTGCCCTGTGTGTTCACACTGCAATGCGATCGATAAGTCAGCAGCAGTTCATTCTTCAGCTACAGAGCTCAGTGACCGGGGATACTCAGCTGATGTGTCACCAGTCAACAAGTTTGTCAGCTGAGACATCTGCCAAAGCCCCGCATTTAGCACTGGTTTGATAGATGATCTGGTTTTACCACTTCCTTTTCCACCAGTGGGCTTTCATTTTTGGGAACGTGAAAGCACATAGTATCTTCTCGGTTCAATATTAGCAAAATATGCTTCTGAACTTTGATTTAATTATGTATCCCATCATTTAAAAATGATCCAATCTGCCTAAACTTATCAGGATAATATTGATCATGCAGGGTTAACCTTTTTTTTTTTTTTTTAACACATGCTCAGATTTAATAATAACATAAATAAATGTAAACAAATCAAACTATGAAGACATTCTGCATTATGTAACCTGACCTGCTGGGTATCATTTCACTGCACAGGAAGACAGTGATATATAATACACCTTCTCCAAACAACACATATTCACATACTTTAGAGAAGAGGACCGTGGCTCAGTGGTGGAAACTAAATACTCAAATACTGTACTTTAGTACACATTTGAGTTATGCATACTACCACCATGCTCCAGAGGGGAGTATATAGCAGTTATAGTAATTTAATTAAAACTGGAAAAAAAATAAATAAATCACAACAGTACATAAAGTTTGAGCTTAAAGCAACATCATACAACTGTCATACAATCATTTTAATGGTACATTGACTTGTAATAGGTCCACACCCAGTGCTTATTTTTGCACAATGTAACTGCATAACTAAGTTAAAGTCAACTGCCATAATCAGGATCCAGAGAGCTTCAGAGTAACGCTGAAAGAGTAGTAGACTACAGTCTAGACCTGCTCTATATGTACACTGCCAGTTTTCTAGTCTTACCACTCAAAGTGCTTCATACTACAGGTCACATTTATCCATTCACACAGCACTTGTTCTAAACAAACAAAGTGCTTTCTAACACATTCATACACGTTCACACACCGATGACACATATTAGGGGCAAATCAGGGTTCAGCATCTTGCCCCTTTCAATATCTTACTTCGGCATGCGGACTGGAGGAGCCGGGGATCGAACCACTGACCTTCTGATTGGTAAAAATTGACTTGACTTGAATTGACCAGATCAGTTAAAAAGACTTGTAAGTCTTTAAAAACCAGTGTTCATCTCTGATATCCAGTGAGGAAACTTTTTAAATGGCAATAACTCTAAACAGAGTTTGCTGTGTGTTGTTATAGTGACAACATTTTCAGATCCAGAAGCCAGGAATCATAAGGAATTTGCACTGTTCAGCCTCGGGGAGTCAGGGGTACACTGCTTAAACACTCAGACTCTGAGCCCAACAGATCTGGGCATTAAATTTACCAGTTAAATGTAACTTTAAAAAACACTGCTATTTATTAAACATTAGTATTTGAAAAGACTAGTTTTACCAGCTCCCTACTGAATGTGTACATTATATCAGACTGGGCTATTTCAACTCTTGAATAAAGATGCGTAGAAGCCATGACTGAATGAATAGTTGGTCATATCATTATTGAACTGTCTAAACTGTCTCATCTCATCAGTGTGAATTTATGTTCTACCTGCCTAAAAATGTGAGTCCAGTTTGTGTGTGTGTTCTTGTGAGTCATTATTGCATTTAATGAACTGTAGAAATCAATAGTGAAGTGAAGTGAAGAAAAATGATACATATTCTCACATCAGTGTGGCGTGGCTGCAACTCACATACATAAAAGTGCACACCAACAAGCCACAACTTCATGCTCATCACTTCATTAGTATACCAGAGTTGTATATATATGAGACAAGTCAAAAGAGGAGGAACACACTTCTTCTTTAAACTCTGGGGCTCAGAGAGGAAAGCTACAGGGCGTCCTGGTGTGTGTGGAGCCTCATTGTGAAATATTGAGGATTAGCTGCAGAAGCACTGAAGATCTTAGCTCGAGCATTTCTTCAAGAAACCACAGGATCATTGGACTCATACAGTCTGATATCCCTGGCCTAGCAATCAGCTGAGGGGCGGGGGAAGCAGTTCAAACACCAGCAAATTAACAGCTTGGAAGATGAGGTCTGCAGTCAGATCTGAGTATGTTGGGCTGCTGAATGTAAAATACGGCCCTAGCACACAAATATAACAAGGTAGACATCATCATCAGATACAGAAGACAGACAGGAGAGAGAAATCAGTGGCTCCAACACATATATTTCAGGAACTGTAGTACTTTTTCTTGTGAAACAACCAGTAACTTCACATCTAATTGGCATGACAAGATAACAGACACACATACACAAACTCCATTATATCACAGCAGCAGTTGCTACTGCTTCTCAAAAAATCATTTTGGTTGTTGTTAATCCAATTTCTGTAGTGGAATATCTGTGTTAATAGCAATCCCCTCCATGAGCATAACTGAGGCCCTAGATTTTACAATGTAACATTAGGCTATTCTAAATTTAGCATGAGCATTTCCAACATCTCAGCACCTCCAATAGTAAGGTACATATTTTGGCTAATTTATAATCAAGAGGGTTTATTCTCTCTATTTAAAAGAAGAGATTTATTTTTAAATATCAAAGACAAAGACCAACATTTTACACAGCCTTACAGTGTTGTAGCCACAGGCTTGCCAATTCAATTTGAACATTGATTCTTGATCTTGGGAACAGTAGTTCAAGAAAATAATCCTCATTCACTTGATTTTTTTTTTCAGAGCTTAAAGTCATGCCTTGTAGCCTTTACTGGCTCAAACTTAATGATAACTTAGCAAATTTGCTATAAACATTAAAATATGGCTCAGTGATCAAGAGAGTTTTACTATGTTGAATCAAAATGTACTTAAACAGAACCTAACTAGCAGCTCTGAGAGGCTAAGTGGTGCTTTGAGATAAATGCAATCATGTCAACATGCTAACATGTTTACATTGACAATTACAACGGGCTGATTTTTAGCAGGTAGAATGTTTACCACATCTCAGTTTAGCATGTCAGCATGCTAACATATTCTAATTAGCACTAAAGACAGTACAGAAGTTTAACTGAGGCTGATGGAAATGTCATCACTGTGATAAACAGTACAAATCATCCTGAGAGGAACATGGAGGTCTGCACCAAATTTCATTGAGATTCATCCAACAGCTGTCGGGACATTCCACTTAAAAACAATAATGCCAACCTCATGGTGGCTCGAGAGGAAAAGTCAATGGATCCCCAAAGTCAAATTCATCCTCTGAAACAAAATTTTATGGCAATCCATCTTGTAGTCGTTGATTTATTTTGGTTTTTACCAAACCAACAGAAAGATGATCTGACAATGACGTTCCCAGCGCTATACCTCAAGCAAAAATACTAAAATGCAAAGAGTACATCGAGTGCAAAAGATGCTAAGTGAATTAGGACAAAGCCTCTTTGTACATACCCTTCAAAAATGTCCTACTTTCAGAACAATAAAGAAGTGACAGTGAGAGACACAAAAGAGGGACAACATAGGAGAGAGATGAGAGCAGCGAGAATAAAAAGATGAAATTAATTAGCACACTGACACCAAGGCAACTGGAAGCCATCGTGGCTAATTGAGGCTCGTTTATTTACCAAAGAGCTGAGGGGAGGAGATGACTATAATTACGACTCCCTCTCCTCCCTGCCTTCTCTCCTCCTCTCTTGACTCTTACTGTATCTTTTTTTATACCATCAGTTTCTTCAAGCCCTGT
This sequence comes from Lates calcarifer, assembly GCF_001640805.2. NCBI lineage: Eukaryota > Metazoa > Chordata > Actinopteri > Centropomidae > Lates > Lates calcarifer. Next base: position 6,428,389 of record NC_066851.1, read on the forward strand.
TTATTGTTTAGCACCCCCTCTGTAGCTGTCTCTTCATCTCCTCCTTTGCAATTTTACAGTTTCTCTCGTCCTTCACATCTTCAGGAGGGTTGATCAGCAGAAGAAAGCACCGCTCAGTGTGAGTTCGGCTCAGTTTTTGCTAATTATTCATTATTGCAGCGTTCAAACAGAGGCTTCTCTCTTTGACATGGAGTTTTGCCTTTTGAGTTTGGATGAAACTTATATTTCACTTTTGATATAATTCAGCAATTAATTCACTCGTCTGCTGTGTTTTAATGATGACTTTTAAAATGACTCCTCTAACTGACTTTTTTCCCAGCTGGTGTCAACATTCCTGGGTGATTAGTTTAAGATCGAAACAGAGGATCAAAGCGTAAATCCTATACGCACAGCATATCATGTCCCTAAAACAACAGGACATGTATACTTTCCTAGACCTCATAAGATCAACTGTTCACCTTTTTATATTGTATGTGACAAAAATTCTACAGTAAAAACTGATGATTAAAATTTCCTTCCTAAAGATTACACTGACCTGTATTAGTGAGTCAGTTGTTGGCTCCAGGCTATTCTGATTCACTAAAAACATGTTGTGATTCTAGCAATAACTGCTGGCATATTGGCTTGTACCAATATGTTAATGACATGACAACTTTCCCAATTATCTTCCTAATGTATTTTGCTCCCAGTTTATGAGTCACTGGTGTGTTACCACAAACTGACCAAAACAGTTTTAATTGAAGAAACTGTGCGTTACTAATGTTTTTGAATTCCATGCAAAGTAGTCTGTAAACCAACATAGATAAAACAATGAAAGGTCAGGGTCATTACATCCTTGGCACCTTGTTATCACCTGTATTTATTAAGATTTCAGAGCAGGAAATCAGTCCTAACTGGCCAACAATTTCCAGATACCTCTTTTACACCAACATGGAACAAGTTCTGTTCTATAATTTTGAATTCAGAGCATTGGTCAGAGCATTCAGACCAAAATAAGCTGGTTTGGAGCTGAAAAGTCAGCTAGAACCAAAAAATACCAGGTTTTTCTTGACCTGAAGTGTGAATTGTGATGACATAAATGGGTGTGTCATATTCTGTAGGTTCCTTTGCACATCGTCCTCCATTGATGAAACATCCTTGATTACAAAGACTCCACTTTTGGAAACGCTGGCTGGTTTGCTAGATAGCACCATGGTTCCAAGAATACAGAACCGACCTGGTTCAAGAACCAGAGTTAATTTGATGGAAAAGAGTTGAGAGAAAATGGCAAATCATGCATGACTGCATCTCTAAGTCAAATGTGTGCATGTTATCTCCACAAAACCGGTTGAGGTTCTTTCAACCTCATGGCAACTAGAAAACCCCAGGTTTGAAAAAGTGATGATTTGGGTCTTCTAGGCAGCAATTTCAACAACTGAAATCTGTCAAAAATGATAGTTCTTACAGTGCCTTAGATAACTCACAGACTAATTCATTCTCCACCCAGTCAGTTTTTTAGGAGAAATGGATAGCGGAAGAAAAAATGAAGTCCCTGTTTTGATAAAGATGTGCCGTATCACCCCATAGTGGGTTACAACATCATCACTGTGCATAATTACTGCACATTATTTGCAAGGTGCAGGGGTTGGACAGCAATGTCATCAGATAGGGGCTGGCCACTGTACGTCTCACAGCTGAATCAAATGATCTATTTTAAATCACATATCATGAAGGCTATTGTTTAAGCCACATGAGGTGTTCCTTACTATGCAGATGGATTATTGATAAATATGATCTAGATTTAAACCACATCCAGAACAGCTCAATCACAAATAAACATTAACCTGGATTTGTCAGTACACATAAAGCATATAAATGAATGCATTTTGAAATATCACCATTAATACTCACAATACTAAACTACAATACAGCGTCATATTTTCTACTTTGTGGTGGAGAGTGTCATAAAAAACTAATGTCTAGGAGCAATCTTTCTCCTTGCTGAAAGTTTCTGAGGCTTCATAAATACTCACATATTCTCCTCTGCGGTAGGAGTGTGTTTACCTCCAAGAGGAGCTCTGAGTTGTTCCATAAAAGCGGGCCTGGTCTTACAATGACGTAAAAGAAAACTGTACAAAAAAACACATCCTGCTAAATCCAGTTACACTGTTTAGTAGTTAATACTGCCAGTAGAGCCACAGCACAAAAAAGCAATACCACATAAGGGTCCCCTTCTGTAAACAGTGACTTCTTCATATTTCCTGAGAAAGTCTTGAACGTGATAGTGAAGACTTAGTTTGCTCTAAACAAATGCTGCAAACTTCTTGTTTGAAATACTGTACTGTTATAGGGCAATAGTGATTCCAGTTAGTTATGAAAGCAATGCAATGCTTTTCAAGGCAGTCACAGAGCAGCAGTTTTTGAAAACCCTGACATTTTGCTGCAGGGTTGCCAATTCTGGTCAACAAGTAAGGAGTTATTTTAAAGGGATGTAAGAACTGATGTGAACTGGGATCAGAAAGTTTTCTCTTCTGTAAAATGCTGTAGCTATGTAGGTCATAGACCACTTTTCTCTATTTCTTCACTTTAAAGTAGTTCCTGCTACACTGAAGTCTGTGCAATATCAAGACGACACTGAACACAAGTCCAAAAGATTAAATGCAGTCGTTCGTACTCGTCTCACTGGAAGTGAAAAGAAAAGAGACAACACTGCCTTGTGTCATATCTCTCACTGTGTCTACAAATCTCATTTACATAAAAATCCCAAATGTAGATCTCATCCAGCTTATGTGGTATGTGAAGAAAAGTAGATGCACTCAACTAGTTAATTTATCTTTCTCTTCTAATTTGTCTTGCAGCTGTCACTAGTCACTAATCACAACTGACAAAATCTAGGCTACATGGCAACTAAGCAAACTCTGATGTACACTGATGAAGACCATGATATGCTATTGAGAGCCCAGGATAAAGTTAGTAAGTGAACCTTGAGTTAACATTATTTAGACATAATGCATTACCAGTTAAGGCTAAAAATGTATAAACCCCAATACCACCAAAATGTGGTAAAAGTGACCTGACAACAATAATACTGTTAAATTATAAAAACTGAGTGTAAAATGAAAGCTTCATGCTGTTTCTTTAACCTTCAATCAGTTGGTTACGTCATTTTTGTCTATCATTGTGGTCTTGATGAAGACAAGAGACAAGCACTTGAACAGGAAGATAATGTTATGGTAGAGAGACGCATGTGAACTTCTAAGTACAATTAGGTACTTCCTTTTTTCCATTACAAGCTAAAATGCTTTAACTGCAGTTACAAGTGTTTATACTGTGATGCTACAGCAGTATTCAGTACAGCATATGTACAATTAACATGACGTACACGGGCCGGTGTAGTTTTATGATGAAAGTTAGCTTTAGTGAAGGTGGTGCCAGTGTTTAGCCACCAAAATAAGAAACAGGACTGTGGTGAGTATTTTTTTCCCCTCCATTTATACTCCATTTTAATTACTTAACTGATGATCATTTCAGTTTCAGGGCTCCATACTCTCACCCCCCGATATGATTATTATTATATATATGTAGCAAAGTTCATGCATGAAGTGCAAGTCATAGGGGCTGATTTTAAAAAATGATGTCATCAGTTTTTACATGGAGTGACATATATAATACAATATTAGATAAATGGTAAAAGGGTAAAACCATGGTTGAAAATGCAACATAGGTGCATCTAATGCTAAAAATGCTATACCAAAAAAGTCACAAAAACAAAACTTGCATTTGCATTGTAAGTGCATTATTTGCATGAAAGATCAACTAACACTCACACAGGTACTACAGCAACACAGAGCATCACCAGCAGACCGCAGAGCACTGATCAGACTTTTATGTGCATGTGAAAATTGCCGTCTTGTCCTGAAACCTGTAGGAAGAATGTTTCTATCAGCTGCAGAGATTGGGATTCACTTTGGACTTTGGATCATAAGTCAAGTTGTAAGTGAAGTGGTACTTAATGCAGCATGGTGGCCAGTCATGACTGAAATTGTTGACAGGACAGTGCAGAACAGCTGTCTGTCCTACTTGAGTGGTTGACACTGTTGGGAGCCAAAGTTGCAGAATGAGTGCTAACACACTGCCATTTGTCCATCATCACACATATGTGGGTTGCATAGTCTTTTACTGTCAAGTTGGTTACACAGATGTATCATTTGCTATTTGCAGGTTATCAAAGATGTTACATTCGTCCCAACATATCTTTTGAAGCCAGTGTGTCAAAACATACTTCAAAACCACCAGACTGTCAGATCATTGTCTCTTCATTTATTAATGTTTCTGAGTCTCACTGAGAGTAGACAGATTATAGCCACTAGGAACAGCTGTTCTTACACTAAAGGTCAGAAGTCAGAGGTGTTCCACGGAACAAGTTTTTCCTCAGCAACAAATCTGGACATCAGGCAGAAGTTGGCCTCCCTGGATGGGTCAAAGATGTAAAAGTCCCTTTCCTTCAGGATGACAATAGATTCTTTTGCTTGAATGTTACTGATGAGTGCAAGAAGCAGGAAGGAGAGCTCCACAACTGCAACCATTCTGTTAAGAGGTCTCATTGTCAATGTAGTGCAAACACTGACTCTGCTCATTTCCTGAACTTTATCTCAGCCCTCATCAGCAACCTCTCGTTTTGGATTGGAAGAGCACGACTTCTTTATCTTATTGTCAGACTCGCCAACTAATCTGTACTCATCTTGTGCAAATCTTTGAACTCTAATCTGATTCAGTGTTTTTGCACTTTGGGTAGAAGGACCAGTCATGTAAACACTGGCACTTCCTGAGCTCTATCTCAGTCCGCATCAGCGGTTTTTCATTTGTACAACTTTTTGATCATATCATCAATGAAAACACACATCAGCTAGTCTGAACTCATCTTGTGCAAATCTTCTAAGGCTGGCCTGCCTTAATATTTTTTCTGTTTTATGTTATTCTGTTGATTACACAAGTCTCTTGACTAAGGTTGTATTACAAAATTGTCCTCATGCTAACTTTCATCAATAATCATTGTGATATTTCATTGAGAAAAGTGGTGGACAGTCTAGACCCAGCAACCATGCTAACAGCTCTGTGAGGCCTTGATCTATATACTAATATCAGATTGAAAACATGGTCACATTGACAATGCTAGTATGATATTTATCATGTCTGGCATCTTTGGGGTTGTTGGGCATTGTTGGGACATTTATTGGGACATTTTACCCAAGGGCAAATGAGTCCTCATCACTGAAGCCATTTTTCTTGTATAAGTGAAACATGACATATGGTCAGCATAAATTTGTGTATTAGTCACATTTTGAGTTCATCATCCATGACTGCCATTATTCTTGGCTATTTGACATATTTTTCCCTGGGTCTACAGCAAAGATGCTAGGAGGTGCTATGAACTTGTTTTCAATCATCATGGGTGCATGCATCAAATATTCCCTACATGGCAGCAAAACACCTTATGTGAGCCTCCAGAACCCTCTGCAGGGTCTGACTAACTCTGAAAGACTCACTATAGATGGACCTGAAAGCACTCACTAACCTTGCAACATTAAGGCTACAAGCAACTCGTAATTCAGCACTTTTAATGTTATACTGTGACCACATAATTTTCTAGTTGTTAGACAATCTTTTTCAAACCTCTTTTCCACTAAATAATATTATTAATAATAATACTGTCTTATATTCAGGCTAATAAGGTATTGGATACCTGATAATGGCTCCATATAAAAAGTTAATGGATTACCAGTGTTACTACAATTCATGTAGTGGGGAAGAAAACTGTGTGTACCAATATCATATTAATCCACAGAATAGTTGTCAACAAATTTCACTCAAAACCACAAATGTCAGCCTCGTGGTGGTGCTAGAGGAAAACTCAGGGGATCACTGAAGTTATTAGAGTCCTCTGGGCACCATGCCAAATTTCATGCTGATCCATCCAGTTATTGTGGAGACATTTCATTCTATTGCCAAATGTCAATGCCATGGTGGCAAAAGAGGAAAAGTCAAGGGATTATAAAAATGTGTAGGATTCATCCTCTGGATGTCCAATCCATCCTGTAGTTGATGAGCTATTTCAGTCTGAAGCAAAGTGGTAGATCAACTGACACTGCAGCCCTTAAACTATTTGCATAATTCACAAGTTATATGGTGGTTTGTAGTGTGAAAACATTAATATTTCTTGTTAGGAAGTGCAGGTAACTGCACCATTAGGAAGGGAAACTTAAACAAATCCTCCTGATTGAACAGGACACAGGTGCTTTAACTAGCTCTTCTTTTTACTCTCCCTGTTTGACTTCTCTGAGGTGAGTCCTTTGTTCATGTTTGAGTTGGTTTTAAAGTGCAAACTACTGAGTTGAACCACTTCGGATTCAATCCCACAACCAAACCCACAACCTGTATCAAGACAAAGACCTGTCCAATACCTCCAGATCTTTCTTGTTATACTCAGTCTGCATCTATTCAGTGCCAGCCTTTCAGCTTTAATTGGGACCAGCAACAGATATCAAAAGAGACTGGCAGCTTACAACACAGCCATGTCCTTTCCAGCTTGACCATAATCCATTCTATCAATTCTAAAAGAGAATAAACAGAGAAACAAATGTGCTGTCAGCTGTATTGTCAAAAACATAATCAATTTATACATTTGGAATGACAGATTGGCATATTATTAAAAGTGCACTTTGATGTCTTTTGACAACTTTTGGAAGCCTTTGTGTCAGCGAGCAAGCTCATTTGCATTGTCATATTTTGGTGTCAGCTTCTTAAAAGGGCTTTTTCTAGACTCTGACATTTCAACAAGAACTGCTATCATTAATATAGGAAGAATTTAATGATAGCAAAGACACATGCCAAAGTCTGTACAAGTAGATGGCTTAATAGAGCAAAAATGCAATTTACTTTAGAATTGGGCAAGGAGGGATCAAAAAAAAAAGGAGAGTTTTTGTGAGTGGAAAAACCTACAGTTGTCACTGTCTCCACAAAGATTTCAGACACATACTCACTAGTTGTCAAAAGTTATTCTCAGAAATCACTAACTGAAGCAGAAATAAATGTGGCAGGTGTATGAAATGATACCACAGGGAATAAATTATGGAAACTGCAAATCAGTAAACTTCACTTTGTGATGTTTGATGATAATATCAGTGGAATAAACCTGTGTTTAAGGGCATGATTCTGTTATACGTTGACTAATCTTTCAGGAAGTGTCATATGTGCTTTAATTCTATCCTGCCAATTATTCTGTAAAGTGAAACTAGGATCAAAGTCAGTTATGAGAGTGCATCAGGCTGTTGCAGTAACATGACAGCTTGTACATTCTGGGGTTTTTCTGTTTGGTTGTATGTTTTGTTGTTGTTGTTCTACCCTCTGCACTGTTGTCTTGCAAAGTCTTGGATGTGCCTTTGACTCAGCTGCTGCTCTTCATGAGGGGTACAGAAGAAAAAAGAATGCATCAACCTTTCCCTGCTACTGCCATGATAACACGTCATTACTCTTTGAACCTACATGTAATTACAATGTACTTGAGAATCCGTGGTGATAGAATTTGACATAAAACATACTGTACAACATTAACGATCTATCCGTTCATGCAGTGATGTACCTCTGTGGCGAGTCCCCACTAACAGTAATTGGGTCTCTGTAGTTTGAATTCTCCTTAATAAGAAGCTCTTGCCAAGAACAGTGACACCTGCTGTGCACATATGCACGCGCACTCTCACACACTCCCATGCACTGCACTGCCATGATTTGACAATGACAGCCAATTACAGAGAGACAGCGGTGCTGTAGGAGACAAGGGCTAAGACATATGGAGACGAGAGGGAGAGAGACTGAGAGAAAAGGAGAAGAAAAAAGAAAAATGGGGAGTTTTGGGAAATGTCCTATACAAGTGTGTCTGTTGTGTAAGCTGAAGTTTGGGCCAACATCCTGTAAGTTCTACACTATGAAGTTTTGTGTCAGTGTCTTTATAGCTTCCTCTGCAAAAATGAGAGTAAATAAACTTTAAATGGCACTTTAGGAGTTACAAAGTGCATTACAAAAATGGAAAAAGAAAGAGAAAAAACATTGACAGATATAAACTGGAAAATACTGCATAAAATTATCCTCAAATGCTTTCTAACAGACGCATTCTAAAATGCTTTTTGAAAATGTGTACTTACTTTAAGCAAGTAAAACTACTTGTTTTACTGGGGAAGGATCATGATCATAACTTAAAAAAATGAATGTGGACTGATGGTAGGAGACAGCGTCTGAATAGCAGTTTCTAGCGTCACTTTGAATTAGTCATGGAACCATTAATTTTATAATCAAAAAATCTACCAATTATTTTATTATGTTTTTATCTATGGATAGTTTGGTCTATGAAACATGAGAAAACAATATTAAAAAAAATACCCAACATTGTTTTGTACAACCCAAGGCAATATCAGTCTTTTGTCCAACCAACTGTCCAAAATACAAACAAATCTTTACAGCTACAAACAACCACCAAGCCACATCGCCTTTCTAAGACATCTGTGACACTACAACATAACTCGGCTTCCATCTTCCATCCAATGTTATGCAATGAAACAGTATGTCTTGTTTCTCACTACAGAGAGCTCTGGAGAAGTTGTAGCTGAGATAGAACACACTAGCAAGGTCCTACAGAAGTTGCAGAGTGATTTGATAAAAGAGTAGATGAATGTGCTGAAAGTGCTCCTGGGTTTAAAAATAGTTCTTAGCTGAAGCACACAGGTTTAAACTAGAGATTTGACCACAAAGTCAAAATTCAGACTAAACATGAAGCTAGAATTTACATATCGGCCTCCAGGGTGATTAAAAAGACCTGTTTTGTAGGGATGTCCTCAGTCCTATGGGTTAGTATTGTAGTATTAATAAAAAACCAATCCTTTCTGCATTGATCTTTACTTTTTTGTCCTCCTCCACCTTTTAATGCTGCAGCACTGCACTCCTTAATGACAGCCAGGTTGGGGTTGGCTAAATATATGGATTTGCTAAGCTCCAGTGCTAATAAAATGGTTACCACTCCTCTCATTTTTTCATTAGCAAAGAGCAGAGTACAAAACATTCAGATAGTGATGTTAGCAGTAGTAGGTCATATCAACTGTTACTAATTAATCTTTATTTCATGGGTACTTGATTACATGCCAAAATTAAACTTGGCTGGTACGTTGTTTTTGTGCTCTCTGCAAACAAGCGTCTGCACTCTGCCAAAAATTACTTATGAGGTAAAATAAGTATCACTCTGTATTAGAGAAGAGTATTACAAGAGTTTATAAGGATGAGACCGCTTTTTCCATAGTAATTCCCCCACCAGCTCCTCCCACTGCAGATTTGGTCTCCACAGTGATTCACATTACATGAAATCCACAATTAAGCTGAAAAACTATCATATCATACATCAAGTCTCTCTGTCTCTGTTTGTGTCCCCCATTTCCTTGACATAGTTTTTTTGTGTTTTTGGGGAGATGAAAAGACATCAGGCTTGATTAAGACACCTCTACACTGCCTGTAGTAGCATTAAGGTAAGGCACAACAATTTCACAGTACAGAACGCACAAAAATATGCATGAGCGCTCATGCACAACCAAAATGGATCTTGTGTGTCCCAGAATTGTAGCAGAATAATATCTCTGCCTTACTCTCCTGCCCTGTATGTATGTGTGTGTGTGTTTGTGAGTCTGTTGGGTGTATGTGTGCGTTACAAAGGAAATGAGAGGGAGGGATGGGATAACCAGAAGGAGGCAACAGGGAGCTACGTGGAGTGAAAAGATAAGATAATGAGCGGGTGAGGGAGGAAGGGAGGGAATTGTAGGATGGGATTTAAGAAGGTAATTAGGGTGGGAAGTAGAGGGACAACAGGGAGCAACTTCACAATAGTCGTCTGCTTTCATAGTAGAGAAGGCATGTAGGGAAGCTAAAGAAAAACATCAGGGGACTGGCATTACAGTCTCCACAAAAGAAAGACTGAATGGACAAAGAAGAGGGAGGGAAGGAAAAATATGTAATGCAGAAATAAGTCTGTGAGAGGGGGAGATAAGAGAGAAGAAAGAAGGGTGGAGAGAAGGAGGAAGGCCTTTCGGGAGCAGTTGTTAAACAGCCCCAGATACAATACACTGAAGACAGGGGAATTGGCCTATTTTTAGGGTATAGAAACAGTTTATTCAGGCTGCAGAGCAGACACTTAACAATTCAAATTGTCTAACTGCAGAGCCAACTTTATTTGTCTAAATGCAAAGCACTATTAGCTTTGGCACCCAGCAAGCAAAAACTGTTTAATCACTGGTGTGTGCAGTGCAGCATGTAACCTCAGTGTCTTATATACAGCAGTGGAGGAATGATGTATTTTTGTAGACCAGCACAGAAATTAACATCACCCTGGTTCCCTCAACAAAAAGCCAAAGGGATTTTTTCCTTGGTTTTTGGATTACTGCAGAAAATGAGCTGTGACAAACAAAAGTTTGTGATACTTACACGTTTTGTTCGGCAAGATAATCTTCACAAATGAACACCCCTTTTATGATTTTTGAAGCCTAAATACAGTAAAAAGATAATGTTAGGCTGAAAATAAACTACATCACAGTTGCATGACTTCAAAGGCACCACCACTAAGCTTCCAACTTAAGTAATTAAGGTAGCTGCTGTCCTCTTCTACAAACGTCTTTCTTGTTAGAGTGTTAGTAATAGTTTGCAAGAGCATGAGTATAAACACAATGAGGCTGTAAAGGTGTATTAATGATTAGATTGGTTTTCATGTGCAGGTTTTATGACGACAACATCTGTAGTCTCATTTAGCCACACGTTAAAAAAATGTAATTTATGTCATAGAATAAAGCGTGAAAATGTCTTCAGCTTGCATTAACTACAAGTTTGTGTTAACCACCAGCTGTTTTAGGACCCATTCCTCCACCACTCTATTCCACAAGGTTGAAAAGTGTTATGTTGTGGATTGTGCAACACCCTCCACTGGTGATGCATCCTGAATCTCATGCCTGAACAGAATCAGTTCTTGAACCAGAGCTCATCTGACAGAAAAGAGCTATGAGAGCACAAAAGGACCATGTAATGGGTGCTACATTCCACACTCCCATCACTAAGTGAAACCTCCCCAGACCATCAGGATACAATCATCAGTCGAATCCATTAGGACTTTGATCAGCATGATCCCAATAAACACCACGCATTCCAGACTGGCTGTTGTCAGGACTGAACCCATTTGGAAGGGAAGAAAGTGCAAACCAATGGCAGCATCACAGAGCAGCAGGACAGAATTTATGCTCAAAGGAACCTGGGATCCAAATCCGAGTGAAAACAGGCTAAGGGATTATACAAGCAGTGGATGACCAGCGTTTGACCTCACGGACCCTCCTCCAGTATACCCTACAAGCGCAGGTATTTCATATTCCCTTCTTTTCCCCTGCGGTGACAAGATTCACACTCATCTCCTCCTCTTTTAAGGTTTTTCAGTGTATAGACATGCTAGAGCCACAACCAGTGTCTGCATTTTAGAGACATGAGACCAGTGCAGATAAATTGAGTCAGTGGCATGTCTCTATATGCATGTCTATAATGAACTTAACAAGTGAGGCAAATGAGATTGATCAGTCAAAGCAACAATTAGCCAACAGTGCCACCCAATGGGATACAAGCTAGCCAAAGCAAATCTGTACCAGAGTCAGTACCCTGGACAGCAGTCATCACACATATCATCAAAGGTTTGTGCAAGTGACACCTGGTTAAAGCTATAGGAACCGAAGATGTAGCAGAAGAATGTGAGGACAGAAAACCCTAAACTGTGGCACAATGTTTTGATGTCAAATCAAAGGGTGTGTCCCTTACGTGGTGACAAAAAGCCCAGAGGATACAAACTGTACAGAGGCCTCCTAGTTATCTGTAGCAGCCTGTGTGGCTATCACTCCTGGGGGAAAGCTCAGTGTCATCAGCCATGGAGGCCACAGATCCCTGCTCTGCAGCAGCCAGCATGTTAAAAATAGGATTTGATAAGGGATGTTCTGTGGCATCATCTCAGGTCAGCTGATTTCAAGCCAGCTTTTAAAACTGTGAGCCTGCAGATCTCAAGCTGCACAAAGGCAGGAAAGAACAGAAACTCTACTGTCTTTTTCTTTCAGCTTTTTTATGTCTGACTCATAAAATCTTGTGAACTGTGCATAAAAAGATGACAAAAGCACAAATTGGATTATGTGAAATAAAATATGCAATTAATTGTCTTACTTGAGAAAATGAAACTGGAATTGATTTGACAATAGCACAAGCAGTGCATTCTGGGGCATTTTATTAGAGGCAATGGGGAAATGTTTGTTAGACAATAAGGAAAAATACAGTGTGTGCTTGTGAGAAATGCTGAATGCACAATTAAAACTCCACAGGCCACCTTCAATACAGTACATTCATTTCAAAGAATTATTCTCCATTTTGTTGGTTAAGTGCTCATCCACAAGCAAACATTATACAAATAATGCAGTCTTAAGCCACGACTAGTATAATACAGCCGTTGCAGTATGTCGCAACAGATGTCTTTTGTGAAAATTCTCACAAACACAGACAGACTTCTGCCATAAGACAGAGCAGTGGCCATTTCATTCTTTGCAGTAATATCAACTAAAGGGACACAACTAATGTACCTAATTTAAGGTCTAACCTTGGTGTCACTTACCCTGTCTCTGTTAGACTGATGTGAGAAGACCTCAGAAGAGCTCACAGTGCTGACCTTAGAGGTAGCTGTGCTTTTAGAACTTTATCAAAGTAACTTTGCACTCAGCAGTTTGAAAAGTCACAGAAAAGTAAAAGGCAAGTTAATAGTTGAACATAAATTTCTCTTACTTTTGTTTCTTTACTGTAATGTTTTGTTGACTTGGCTATTTTAGTCACACACACTATTACATGTATCATTGCCATGCAGCAGTACATGTAATACATGCTGTTTTTGCAGCACACATTCCTCTAAAAATTTCATGCTGCCCCGCTAATGAAAAGTGATGAAACATAGTGATGCACCAGTAAAATGTAGGAATGTATGTTTTTGTCTCTGTATGTCTCTATGGTAGTTATAAAGCCCTTTGAAAAGAAAAAACTAACTGATTGTAAACACATCTTTGTTAACATGACAACCCCACAGTGTATCTTTAATTGATACATCTATCTGAAGCGTGATATACAGTAACTGAAGCTATGCAAATTACTACTGCTTCTGTTTCTACAGGAAAAGTGTGTGTGTGTAAGGGGATGGAGAAGTAGAAAGTAGTAAAGTGTTATTATGTATTTTAAGTACATGTAGTGAAAAAATGGTTACCACAATGGTGACTGGTTCAGTCTGCATCTGTATGGATGATGCTCCAGAAAAGTCCTAACGTAGCACGTAACAATTAAATAAATATCTCTTGCATATATGCATGCACACACACATTCACTCAGACAAAATATAGCAATCTCCCAAGGGCCCTAACTTTGTCAGAGGATAGAAGGCTGAAAAGAATAAGTCTAAAACAGTAAAAGAAGAAAAAAGAGAACGGAAGAAAACAATGTCTTGACAGCCGTTAAATATTAAACAGGAAGCCAGTGAGCTGTGCAGAAAGATGAAGAGGATGGCTGTAAACTGTAGAGTCTAAGTTGGCTGATGGCCAAGGCTTACTGAAGAGTGTGTTTTCATGTGTTGTTACATTTTTCTGAGAAACCCTGCAGTAACTTTTCAATTTCAATATCATCGATCAATGTTTGAAGGATTTTTGATGTACAACAAACCCAGAAAAGCTGCTTTGGGCACTATGTGATTCACGTTGTCCATGTGTGTGTGTGCATGTAAGAGAGAGATCACTAAGTGCTTCTTTATTGCTTTTCATAAAGCAGGTCATGGATAAAGTGAAGCAAAGAGCAGGAGAGATAAGGAGACAACAGAGGGAGAGGGTTTTTTTTTCTTTTAGAACTCTTAAAAACAAATGAAGAGACTGTTATTTAACAATTAAAATGACACTACAAGACCAAATTCAATTTAGGTCCCTTTGTGCAGAGGTTCTCAAACACTTTCCTGTCCAGCCGAAAATACTGTCGACACAAATTAGACCCCTCGTTTAATAAAAGCATCGTCTCATTTCGTCCCTCATGAGCTTTATATTAGTTTTATTATTTATTTTTGAAAGTGTCTAGATATTGGCAGTGAGGGTGGAAGTGATGATTAAAATGCTGATGCTTGCAGAAGTGGGATAATTTCCAGTGAATTCAATCTGATTAAAATGAAGCAGCATTCCCCATCAAGGATCCTAACACCACTGATGTAGTGGAATCTCAATAGCTGGTTTAATAATGATGCATAGAACGATGATGCCTTAACAATGTGTTGAGATTGTATGAAGTGTCTTTTATTCTGTTTTATTCTTTATCTGATTATCATGAAGACCAGAGATGATCTCTGCTTTCCTCAATCTGGGACAGGTTAAAAGCTTAAAAGCAACAGCCTGTGGCCTCACTCAGACACATGCATGCATGCCTCTCCATTAACCATTTGTCAGTGGTCACTCTGTTGGCCAGTGAGTGAAGTTAGCAGTTGCTTATTTGTTGTCCAGGTCACTGCTTAAGTGTGCTTTACTCTGCTTTTGTGGTGCTCAAAGTCTAGAAGCTCCCTATTCTAATGCCAACTCCAAAATGAGACAAGAAAATACTATTTTCAGTGTAACCATGTCCTGACAGATTGCACCATATGTTTTGCCCTATTTACAAAGTAGCATATGAAAACCTATAGCCACCTGGCATGCATTATCAGATAGCTGACAACAGTAGAGAAAATATGTGGGGAGAGAGGGCAGTGGCAGTCATTAAAGTACAGATATGATACACAAGATATCATGGTTACACAGTGTAACACCTCAGCCAAGTGATCCATGAACACCAATGTTTCATCATTTTCATTTACTTCATTTCACTGATATATGTCGACACACTCCAGGCTTAATTATATAAGGACATGTTTTGAGCTTCACTTCTGAGAGACTGTCCTCTCAGGAATACAAACATGTTGTCCCATATTATAAATGAGATTTTCAGTCTTTTTTGATTATGTAGTAGATCTAGGCACTAGATGCACACAGCCCATATTCAGAAACTGTGCTTCTAAATGAGCTGTTGGGATTTTTTAACTTTGTGATGTCACAACTATACAGTTACAGCCCTCAGCCATGTCCCCAGTACAGCCCACCTGCACTCACCTCACCGTATTATTATTACAACTATTGGCCAGCCATCAGAGGAGAGGCTCAGACACAGTCACAAAATGCTCTGTTCTTGCTAGAGCTCTAGGCAGAAGTGTGAGAGAGTAGATGTAAAACTATATGGACATGGGTTTTGGTACTGAAAACCACAAACACATCTTTAAATAAAACTTAAAATAAGACACTGGAAAAACTTATGAGACCTTTAAATGCTTCAAATGGCCAGTGTTTGTCTGTCTTCCATGTTGTGTGAATTATGACATCATCATTTCCTTACTCACCAAGAGCTGTCTCTAGTGGTGGAAAGTAATGCCAATGTTAACTCTTGTTTTGCTTCTGTTTCTATCACTGCTTTTCTTCTACTAAAGTTAGAATGCTAACCCATAACCCCGACTAGCCAGTCTCCTCACTCTCCAATACTCTGTAGCTTCTAGTCTGCCCTGAAGAAGTGCTGTACAGAGGGTGTATTCTAACCTCTTGTACTCTCTTGTACTATAAATGCAACTATGACTGAAGCTCTTGGCAAGCAACCATCACACAAACCACGTTTGGCAGTGAAGAAAACTAAGAAATAGCCCCTTTAACTGGACTCTTTTCTACCTGTGCTACTGTTACACTATGTTTCAGGATTTACCATTGTCCTGTAACTCTTGTGGACACATTTATGCAAAACTTACTTGCTTTAATCAGTAAAGTGAAAGACTTGGTTAAGTGACAGGCGATGTTTGCACATAATTTGCGCTTATAATTACAATGGTTGTACATTCTGCATAGCATCTGAACATATTACCCAGCTGTTTCTTACTAATAGTATTAATCATAAAACATGCAGGCGTTAATTTAAGTTTTCCTCTTTTCCTGTTTCTGGTTTCTAGGTATTTACTTCAAAAACAGTGAGGGCAAAGGGATTTCAGTCAACTAAAAAACAAAGACTACTGGAGATATCTTTCCTGCAAAACTGAAAGAACTTTAAAAAGCTTCAAATCTGCAAATATTAAGACAAGGAATAGAGATTTGATGATAATGGCTCCTGAATAGAAAAGAAAATATGAAAAAAATAACTTCCTTTGAAACACAAGGTGATTAAAGACTAAATGAAAACATAAGACTTCAAATCATCTAATAAATGCTTCTTAAAACAAAATACAGATTAACATACTCAACAGTTTTTCACACTTTGCTTCACTTTTCCTGTTTGTCTTCACTTTTTAGTGTCTCCATTTATTTCTTACTCCATCTGTCTCACTCTAAAATGACAAATAGATTAGCTGAATGAGGTGAAAGCTACTTACCAAAGGAGGCAGACAGTAATGGAACAGATGTTGGTAAAAATGAAAGTTTATAGGCTCTTAGTTGATGGTGAATTTAAGAGCTTTATTACCTTCAATAATCATGTTCAGCAAGAAGCAACAATTTAGCTTCCAGTCAAATCGTAAAAGATGAAGACCAAAAGAAAATATACTGAAAATTTAAAGAATGACCACTCTTTTCCTCGAATTGCTGAAAAACACATTTGATTTTAAGGCTAAAAGTAATGACTAAACTGAAATGGTGGCATTGGTGTCTGTGGAGTCATAATAGAGACAGTCTGTCACAATGTGTCGCAGCATTACTGAGGCAGCTAAGTCATAAGGTGAAAACAGGGAATATAAAACAGATAAAAACAACTGCAGTCACACATAAAACCATCTTCGACTTAAGTCTAGAAAGTGGTGACTAAGACTTCCCAAGTGACTTCATCATAAAAAAGAAAGTGGGAGAATTTTCACTGCTGTGGCAGTCAGCACTGGAGGGTAGGTCAGAGGGTGGGGATGAGATGTCCAGTCATTCCCACTGGTGTGGAAATAAGACTCAACAGAATTGTTGCTCAGTTAAGGGACAAATAAACAATCTGCTCAGGGTCAATTGTGTCAATAATGGCACAAAAAGAAAAAGCAACAGTTCATTCTGAAGGGAATGTGAACCTCAACTATAAGATTTTGAAAACCCATGCTTTAGTTGTTGAATGCTAGCATGCATGGAGCTTGATCCGAACAAATGACCTCTCATTGAGGAGATATTTAAAGCCAGCTAAATGAGTTTGCATGTAGTTTACAACCACATTTTATCAAAATTTAAGCATTGCATCAGAATACATCTGTAATGACATTAATGTATAACTTGCAGGAGTTGTGGTAAATGTTAGCATAACATCACTTTCAAAGTTTTGAAAAACACCTGAAAGTTGAAGGTGCAAAAACTGAAGTGACCTGGTTTGTCTTTTGACTTTCATCACCTTCACAGCATTTACCAGAGTATTATCAATATTTGTGGCCCAATATCAGCTTTCACTAATAGTAAAATGCAAATAGTGCTATTTTCCTGCAGGATACCATCTATATAAAATAACTGCAAACCTTGAAATCAGTTTCACAGCTCAACAGCTGCAAGATGACAGATAAAATGTTCTCTTTCCAATTCAGTGTGTCTGTGGTGGTTTATATTTCTATCTTTATGAGGAGCAAGTTCAGTTTTAAACCATCATTGTGGGAACATTTCTGCATTGTGAGGACATTTGGCCAGTCTACTTAAAAGGACTGTTTGGAGAATAAGACTTAGTGCTCTATTTTTGTGAACCCAGCGTTACTTATGTTGCTTATCACAGCCACACGTCTACCTGTATTGTAATTAAGAATGCAAAGCTCCAGGTGTTACTTTGGCCAGAGTGGCTGGAGATTGAGCGCTGCTGCTTCCCCAGTTATCCAGTGTTTTGGATGGAGATGCCAGGGGACCACTGACAGGAACAGCCATGAGAGTTATTAGCAGGGAGAGAAGTTTTAATTGATCTATGATTTTTCCAGTCGTTGCAAAGACAATTCTGTGAACTGATTCTAAAAAGCAAGGATCAGGTGAGTGAGGTAACCAGGAGTGGCATGTCCAATACCCCAAAACCCATAATTATTTAAATAAACAATTAGTTGATTTGCAGTAACTTAAACAGCAACATTTCATCTACTTAAGTGTAAAATGTAAAATGACCCTACTCTGTTTTTCATTCCAAACACAGTCCTTATGACCCTGTCGAATAACTTACTGATCCTCATCAGTTCTCTTTTCTACACTTTGACAGGTGCACCTTCATCAGGTGACCCATCATTCGACAATTCCTCACTTAGACCGCTACTGGCTGCATCCTGACTTACAGCTGATTCCTCTTAAGCTGAGCCACCTTCAACTCCACCAGCTGCTGCTCCATCAGGCAGGTTCGTAACACTGTCATTTGAACAAGGAGCAGCTGAGATTGTGCCACTGGAGGAAGGGATGACTGGAAGACCTTAAGCTACAGAATAGAATTTAAAAGTCTCCTTCTCACCTGCAAAGCCCTTACTGTTTAAATACAATCATGTCTTAAAGAGCTCATAAGAACCTATTACCCTACTAGAACACTGCGCTCCCAGATTACAGGGTAACTAATGGTTCCTAGAGTCTCTAAAAGCAGAATGGGAGGCAGAGCCCTCAGCTGTCAGGCTCCTCTCCTGTGGAACCATCTTCCAGCTCACGTTCAGGAGGCAGACACCCTTTGCTTGTATAAAAATAAAATGAAAACTTTCCTCTTTGATAAAACTTATAGTTAGGACTGGCCCAGGCTTGCCTTGAACCAACCCCTAGTTCTGCTGCCGTAGGGCTTGATCACTAGGGGACTTGGCATAATGAGCTGAGCTCCTCTCTCCTCCTCTCCCTCTCTATCTGCACGCATTCATTAATGCACGTTTCTAACACGGCATCTTCTCTCTCTCCCCTAGTTTTGTACTTTCTCTCCTCCTGTCACTCTCTGCAGGTATTTCTGCCTCCTGAGCTGCAGAGTCTGGACCAAGATCCTGCTAAACACCCACTGCTACAATTATTATTAGTTACAAATTCTAGAGTTATAAGGAGCATCTTTTTTCTATGTCTAAACTATGGATGTTTATTTGCCATGGGCATCAAGAGATACTGACATTCTCAGAAAGTGTAAGTCACACTGAATTTAAAAATGTGTCTATCACATACTGTTGTAAGGGTTTACATTTGGCCAGGTTATGACTACACCAGACATCATCTTGTGTGGTTTCAGTTCAGTTAGGTTAATATGTGTATACAGCCAGAAACAAAACCAAAGTACTTCGTCTAACAGGTTCATAGTAGATAAGACCTGCCTTCTTGACATTCAGCAACAAATTAATAGGAGAAAAGACCACCATGTGCCTTTTACCTGGCCACAGTGACCTCCAGGTTAAGTGGGGGTGAGAACAGTTTCATTTAACAAAGGCTTTCCAGCTGTCACACAGGCAGGCTGTGAGTATGTGTGTGAGAGAGACAGCGCGTGTGTGTAGTTAGACAGAGAGGTTGATGAGGGTCTAAAGGTCAGTGTAAAAGTCTGGCTTTCAGTCTGAATGATGATGCTGGCATTTACACTGAGACAGACAGACACACACACACACACAGCAATTTGAGATGCAACAATTCTCCAGCAGATGAGATAAATAGTGAACAGACAACAGAGAAGGATACATATAACGGGGTCAAAGAAACATAATAACTGGAAAGAATAACTCCAAGGATACTAGATTTCCATTAAGAGATTATTCTGCATGAAGGCAAAAAAAAAAAAAAAAAAAAAAACTTGGAGAGAAAAAGAAATACAAAGAAAGACAGAGCAAAAGACAGGTTTAGAGACCGAATGGGAACCAAAGCTGGAGTGATATTAATATTTCCTGACAGGCTCAGCAGTCATTTCCCAGAACTGTGCTTTTCCAAGAGGGCAGATTGTATTCAACATTTATACATTATGTATGCATTGACAGCAATGACAAGAGTGATCATGTTTCTCTGACAAGAGCGTGGAGGTAGCACATAACAATAAAGTGACTAGCAGTGTATTTATATTGTAAAAAGCATCACTATGTAAGCCAGTAGGAGACACTTAGTATTTCTGTGTACCTTTAAGTGATCATTAGTTACACCACAGCAGTGCTAGAGCTTTCAAGGTATTCCCTGTGAAGCATAAATCTCATCTTTGCATTTTTTGTCAAAGTTAGTTTTTGAGTGTGGCAGGGTCTCATTGCTGTTCAATTACAGCCGCATTTCTAGCACCCTAGTTTTTCATGACAGCGCCACCTAGAGAACTGGTTAGGAGGTGCAGGTGCATGCAACTCACTGTGATTTGCACCAATCAGGTATGGTGCATCACACCCTCCTTCCCCCTCTCTGTAAAGTGCAGCATACAGGCTTTGTAGTGTTGATGATCTAAAATTGCAGCTTAATGTAGTGTTGCAGTCAGGGTAAGTAGCTGTAGCTAAGAGCAAAATTTAAGTGGTGCAAATGTAATGATAATGTCTTTATCCATACTATACCATACCATATCATTAGTTTTAAAAGGCATATATAAAAGCTTGCAAAATCTGTGGTATTGCATCATATTCAAGTCATCTTATTACATGTTAAGCATGTTGGTCATGGTCCTTTATTGCTGAATAAGATTGGTGATACCATTAACAGTGTAAAGCTTTTTCTACTGTTCGATACCAGAGTGAATGATATCAATGAATCCCCATGGTTCATGTTATTAGTGGAGGTTAATGGAGGTCACTGCGATGTAAATGGGATTTCTCCTTCTCTTAAGTTCCCCTTTACATTTATACTGCATGTAACTCTACATGGACTGAGCCTACCAAACAAAGTTATGTCACAAATGTGTTATTGTAATTGTGTTACAGATGTTTTGTGAGCTCACGTTGTCATTCAAATATGTCCATGTCATTCATTATACACCAAGTGAACCCAACATGAAGAAATGATAGTATGCAGCAAATTTATTTGCATAACAGTATTCATTAACATCTTTGTTTAGGAACAATCCTGCTGTTACACTGGATTAAATAGAATTAAATTGTAGCATGTTCCCCAGGTGACTGAATGTGCCAGTCATCTCTACACACATGAATGGTTTATATGAATTACCACATGATATACTGTGTATCGTCAGTAAACTAGTGTCTTCCCTATGACATTGATCCCTCTGCTCTGTTACTTCAGAATCTGTAATAACTCACCTCACCCACCCCCCATCACCCATCTGTCAGTTCATCAAGTTGCCAGTTTTTCCATATCAAACACAGGGCTGCCATCCCTCTCAATACACCTACATATACAGACGACTGATGACTGACAGCTGATATGTGAACATCACATCACACATTCATACATTCAGCACCACGCCTTGCCAGAGATGTGACAGAAATCCTATTACAGAACGTATATCAGTATTATTGACTAACGCAAAAATGCAAATTTATATGTATGAAATGCATTTTTTGATGATGCAAGCCTGTCAAACACTGAATTAGCATGCAGGGAGCATTGATGAAAGTTACACTGTGGTGTCAAAGTCACCTCAGAGACATACATACATATTTAATGCCAACTTCGCCAGACTCTGTCACAAAACCACAGGCCTTGACCTCTTAAAGGTTAGCATAGTTAGCATTTAGCTGTAGAGAAAATTTTCATTTGCTAAAAGTGAAGTGACTTCTAGAGGTGACACAATGGCATATTGAAAGAGCGCAAAGACTCTAAAAAATGAGCCATTACTCAACTTTTTCCTTTGCCCATAACACCCTGTAGTCTAATTTCTGTGTAAAGAACTGGGGGTGAGTTCTCAGGATTGCCTGCTCCCGAGTGCTTTGTCACAATAAAAGTCTCCTGCACTGTAGCAGTGCAGGAGCAGTGTATTAACTCTACACAAGAACCAAAAACAGAAAACTTTACCTCATGAAGACAGTTTGGCCAAACGTAAGTTGGACTGATGTCAGGGGAAACCTAGGGCCAGCATTGACATTGGCCAGTATTTGATTCATGGAGGGACCTTCATCAGGTTTTGGAGATCAAAACCAACCCGGAGCTGGCTCGCCTAACATCACTGCAAAACCTGTGAAATTTATGTGATACTGTGGTTTTAGCTGACTCATACTTTCTGCTAATTCATTCAAACTACTGGGGATGATCTGGCAGGTAAATCAGGAAACTTGCCATTTGACAATGACTTTCATCAGCTAACAAACCAACGCCAGATCTTTGCAGTGTGACTAAGTTACAGCTACTCAGCTAACCTTTGCTTGTTTGCTCAATAACGTTAGCACCATTGTTGGACTCCAACTCATGCACCCCCAGCAAGTACACAGTGAGCGCTGGCAAAGAGACTGACAGGGTCGATAAGAACTTTATGGATGCTTGCACCTGACTACTTAGCAAGTATGCGCACAAATGACAGGACACAGGCTGCAGTTCACTTGGCAGCCACAGGTGTCAGTAATAACAACGGCTTTCTGATTTCTCCATACAGAACCTTTAAGGCTGTCACTTTTTATTAGAAATCACAACTATCACAGTTCAAACACTGGGAAAAAATGAGGTAGCAGAGGCACTGCTAACAAATGCAACAATTTTAATTCTACCATATATTTTGGGATTAGGTTATGTGGAGTGTGTACAAATTAATTCAAACAAATTACAAGCTGGTTCAAATTTGTGTTGAAAAAGTGACAGCCCTAACACACCAATAATGCCATACCAACGTCCCCATCAAATACAGTAAGCTAGCCGACTGACAATTACCAGCTGGCTTTATGTTAGTTTAAGCATATATAAGTTATAAGTTTATAAGTAGACGTCTCAGTGTGAGTTTGTCTGCATTAGTTAGTGTGCAAGCCATAGTGTTATAGGGGAAACCTATAAAATTTGTGGCCAATCAAATGATGTAACCATCAGTAATAACAGTGATGATCAAAGTTAGCACAGATATATTTCAAGCAATCATATTTTAAGCATGTTCCTCTCTGTCTCATGATAGTGTGTGTCTATTATCTGATGTTGTAAAGAGGTACAGGAATATTATGGGGGATTTCTGTCCCATGAAATTATTTTAATCAACTGAAAACACACATTTTAATCGTTCATTCTGGCCTCCAGAAATTAGTTTTCTGCAGTTTCTGCTTTTCAATTTCTCTCCCTGTCTACAAGTATGAATATAGTCAGAGTTTTTAGTTAAAGCCGAAGCAGCTATGAAGCACAAAGTCCTTGTCATATCTAAAAATCATACACAATTTTTCTTTTTTTTTTTTGTTGTACTAAAATGTGTCATGATCTGTAATATGCTGTGCATCCCCCTGTGTTCCTGGCCCCTTACATTTCTTTCATAAGCTGATGTGGAAACAAAAGCACATGAAGGGGTCAGTGGGGAAAACAAGTCAGTTTTTCTCCCTCCCTGTGAAGTTGATTTTTTTCATCTGCCAGCAGCGAGAACATGTAATCTCTGGGTGTGATAATTAATAAAGGCAGACTGAGCAACATAGAAAACCTTTCACACACAGAGCAACTTAAGGCTTTTATGTTGTTGGAAGACCGACATGTTAGAGGAGCTCACATTATCAGACTACAAAGGTTCGGCCCTGTCAAAGCCTACCGTACACAAAGAAAAAGCGGTATAAACAGCTTATTAAGAGACCTGGAGATGACAGAGACAGAGAGCATGTCAGCCATGCTGGCATATATTTACCTTTTACATTCTTATCCAACAACAAAGGCTACAGGTTTAGACACACCAACAAAGATACAAGAGAACAAACAGATTAGAGATGGACAAAGAAAGAAAGAGAGGGGGAGAATCTGCTGCTGTCTGTTTTACAGTACATGTCGGCTATCCCATTGTTATCCAGTTCAAAGACTGCTGACAAGCAATCTTCAGTGGATAAGGGTGATGGGCAATGCAAGCTGGCTTTCTGTCTAAGTACTTTTGGATCTATCTTTTATTATAACCGCTGAATGAAAGTAGTACACTAAAAAAAAAATCCTTATTTGTCCAAAAACTTTGCTCAGTGTACAAACTTTAGTACAGTGGGAACGTATTGTCAATAAGGCAATTATGTGATAAATAGCTATAGAGAGCATTTTTGAAAAAAACATAACCGCATGATTGCACAGAGGAGCAGTTCAATCTCATCACCCTCGGGTGTAAAATTGATATAAACTCTAAACTTTTATTCTTAGATGGTCAGATGCTCTTTCTATATCTCCCCATAGACATAAATTAATGCTTTAGAATACAACCAAGTTTATTTTGTCCTCACACAGAATGCAGTATGGCAAAAATAACTGTCTACAAAGTAGAACAGTAACTTCCCTGTGGAAATCATTTAATACTTTTTTTGCTTACATTCAGAAATCCTATTCATTCAGATGATATAAGTCCATCTGCTTAGGGTTTTCTTTTATCTGATCAGTTCAGTTGTTTCACCTGATAATTAGATGGAGAAAGATGCTGAGAAGTTCACAGCACAGACACTTTAACAGGTAAGGGGAAAACTTGATCAGGAGACACGTTTTAGGGCTGAACTTGTTTCTTATGAAATTAGAACTAGAGCTGAGGTCTATTAGTTACGCTGTAGGAGGGGTGGAGAGTGGGGATGGATAAAGGCTGTAAAAATGCTGTGTTGTGTCTCTTTGGGTGACACTTGTTTTAGTGTGAAGCACTATTATCCATTGCAATATTTGGCCTGTAGTTATTTTTTTAATCCACTTCATCCTCTGACGCACCTCCTTATTGTTGGTAACATGTTGAGTCTCCCCCCAAGTTAAGCTCATCTTGGCGAGCTTGTCATTTCTCACCAGGCCAGTTTTGTTCTTCCTCAATTTCTTTTGCCCACAAGTCCATCTCAGCACAAACTGTTTGTTGCCTCCATTCAAAGCACATGCTCCAGCTATTGCTGTCTCTGCCTTATTTCAGAAGTGTGGCTCTTGCTTTTAGTTGTTCTGTATAATTCCAAGTGGGATCTTGTTAAGCCAGAAGATGCCAAATTTGACTAGTCCGCCATCACACACTCACGTGGTGGTAACATTAAGTAGTAAACACACTGGTGTACATAGACACTGATTACTACCTGAATCAAAGTAAAGTGTTGTGATAATTTTAGAATACAGGAAGCCTGTTTGTCTGTTTTTGTCAGATTTGTGTCGTTAACTTTGACATTATGATGTCCGCTGACTCAAGCTATTGCACTGTATGTATACTATGTACACTGTATGTATAAGCATTATATTTCTTTTTATCTGTGGTGTTGAGGTTTAAATACTAAAAAGCTAAATTCCTGTCAGTAAATCAGCACTTTTTAGTTATAACAACAGAGTGAATTACATTAATACAGGCATATCTAAGGTGCCAAAAACCTTGGAGTGAGCAAGCAATTTCTGTTCCAACAGGACAATGACACTGAGCACAAAACCAAACACTGGAAGAGCTTCAAAGGAAGGAGGTTACCGAGCCTGAGTGGCCCAGCTGAAGCACAGTCTTGAATCTTGTTGAGAATACATGAAAGCACTTGAAGATTGCTTTTAGACAGATGCTCCCCATCCAATTTGATTCAGACTGAAAAAAATCTGTATTCAAGAACAAGAGGAAAATCTGTGAATATAGATGTACCAGCCTGATACATGTACATGTCTATGTTTAACTATTATTAAATGTGCAAAACTGTCTAATAATCTGTTTTGATCATCACAGGATATTTTGTGAAAATATTAACACAAAAATCCCAGTTTTATTCAACTCTAAAGTCAGCCTGCACATGGTGTATGTGTGTGTCTGTGTAATGTGCACAGACAGGCATGTGTGACACTGAAATGTCATAATGTCTCACAGAGGGTCTAAGTTACTTCAAATAGAAGAAAAACTGAAAACCTGAACTGAATCTCACAACATCACCTGTCTTCAAAAGACTGAACCTAGAGAGGCTGTATTGTAGTAAGGACACAGTGGACACTTCAAGCTCCCAGCGCTCACATTGTTACACACCTGAATCTTAGTGTGCTTATAACAATACACAATATATGGACATCTGTCCAAATGTCTTTTTTTCCATCTCTTTTCTGTTATCTTGGGCAAATAAGAAATTTCAAAACTATTTCCAAAAAGTTACCTGTGGTGCGTAGTTAATTGTTAAATGAAATGTGCAAGCCCCCCACCGGTTCAGTACAAGTAATAACTTGTGTTTTCTAAGTAAATCATTCTTCTCTATATTCCCTCTCTCTTCTTTCTCTCCATTCACACTCACACTCTGGGTTGATGACTCATGACTGTGGTTGCATGCCCATGTGTCTTGAGGCTAAATAATAGGACGCTGCTGTATGTTATCTGTTGGCTGAGGGCAGGTTACAGACACACACATACACACACACACACACACACTAACTTATCCAGCTGGATCAGCTCATACAGGTAACAGACAGCACAGGGACATACAAACATATCTGCAAAAACCCATGTACATCGTCACACAGGAACACACCCTCTACAAAATGTGACTTTAACACCACCACCATCCACACACTCACACACTCTCACACTATGTTTTACAGCTGCTTGCTGATTCTCAATGCCATCTAGGACGACTGATGAGAGCGGTGCACTCCAATCAAATTCCTGAGAGAAGTTGTCAAGGAGAAGAAGAAAATCGATGGGTACTGCTCTTTGTCTGGAGAAAATCAAACAAGTGCATATGCCAGAACAACAATTTACAGCCATTTCAAAAGGCACAGAGAAAAAGCAGGAAAAAAATCCAATTGCATTGTTTTATTCTGACATTGCTTGATGGACAGAAAATGGCAATTGTTTAAAAAAATGGCTTAGTCAAACCATAATGCTCTCTTTTTCTTTTCTTTTTTTGTAACACCACCTGAAGTCTACCTACTTTTTGTTTCATGTTAGTGATTATTAGAGGGGAGGTAAGAAATCTTTCCAAATTGAGATCTTTGTCTTAAAGGTGCTATATGTACTTTTTTTTATTGCTACATAACCAACATTAGCATTTACAGATGTTTACCTTACAGTCAATAAGAATCATTGCAGGTTCAAACTTTCAAACCTCAAACTTTACTTGCCAGAGTTGTCTCCAGCAGTGGAAAGAAATGCCAATTTTAACTCTTGTTTTGCTTTTATTTCTATCACTTAAGTTAGCATGTTAAATGAGCCCTGGCCTGTCCTATCATTTAAAACCACTTTGTGATAGTGAGTCACTATAGTTTCCAGTCTGCCCTCAGTCCAACATGAGAGGATGAAATAGTAGTGGTGCCCAGGGCTATTGTTTCCTAACAGCACCAATGGCTGGAGCCCTTGATAAGTAAAGAGCTGTTAATGCTAACATTGGCTATGTAGTGATGGCAGAAACTTACATATCAGTATACGTTGCCATCATAGCTAACAACCAACAACACATATACAAGGAGTAGAAGTTCTTCATCCTGCAGTGCTAAAAACACCACAGTTATGTGCTCTTAGCAACAACGAGCTCATGGATTGTCACGATAAACAACACCTAGAATAAGACAAAAAACCTGTCATCGCTCTAAGGTGCTGCAGATTTATTTTTCTCTCTCCATGAATAACTTTTCCTTTTATTTTACTCCTGAATATACCAATAAGCTCACTTGAGACGCTTCAATGGCACAAGTGTTTCAGACCTTCAGTTTCATCCAGAATGTCAAGGGGAAGAAGAAAATTATGTTGTAAAATTCCTCATGCTCCCAAATGGAAAGGCAGGCTTCTGCAAAGGATGTGACTGTGTCAAGAGATTTAAGTCAAAGCTGCATGTAGAAAATGATACTGACATTGCCCAAGGGGACCAGCCAGGGAAAAACAGCAGACTTTCTGTGAAACAAAAAATGCTACTTAAGGGAAAAGTAGAGACAAGACGATGACTTTAGAGATAAACGTACGCAGTTGTTACTCCTGGCAAAGGGAGTGAAGGTGACTTAGTGTTGTATCTTCCTTCATACTGTACAACACTCCCATGTACATCACATTTAAAGCTGCGATAACCTTTTAAATATATGATGAACCCATGGGGAATCATTACCCAGTTCTGCTAATGAGTTATCACAGGGTTGTGTTTGAATAACATGCTGTGCGCTTTCAGTCAGATGGACTCTACAGGCCTCTTTTATTGTACAGTGTCTTTTAGTATATTTGGCATCATTGTTTAGGTTGGTCCAAATTTCTGTTTTCATCATTCATGGAGAGCGAAACTAAGCTAAAAGGATAGTAAATACTGGAATCAGATAGCCAAAAACACAACTCCAAATGCTAATATTCCTCTGTGTCTATTGGATGTGTAAATAACAGATAATATGTTAGCAATTAGCAAAGTAAACTGCTAACATATTCACTCCCAGCAACTCAGTAAGGTGGAAATACATCAGTGTGTTCTCCACAAAGCCCACTATATTTACTAGCTAGTGGCTACCTTTGTCAGTGTGTCATTTGGCGTTAGAGAGGAGCATACAGTGGATTTTTTTGAGCTTTTTGCTAAAGACAGCTTCCTGCTGCAGATGGAAACAAGGATGATGAGAGTGAGACTGAATCAAACAGTTAAGTTGCAGGCCATAAAACCAAAGCAATGAGCTTTCAGACATTAAAATGCTCTGTAGAGCAGAGGGAAACTGCAGAGCAAGGTGATAATTCTCTGTGGACTTATCACTATGAGCAACCATTCATATTAGATATAGTTACTGGGCCCATTGTTAATATAAAATATTGTTTAGAGCAGCTTTAAGTTCTAGATTTTAATTAATTCCCTGAGGACAGTCTCATAAAACTGATTTGGGTTCAATTAGTTTATAAATAAAATGAATTTGTTTGTGCTATTCAGTGTCAACTAGATAACAACCCCTGTAAAATTCATTGTATTTATAGACAATCATCTCCCATCTGGAAATTGAAAAAAAGGATATGTTTGACTCACATCTGATAGCAAACAGCTATAATAATGTTTGTCATGCAAATATTAACACAAACGCAACCCTCCAAATGACTCCGCTAACAACAGTATCCTCACCCGTTGTTTTCCTCTCAGCTATATTCTGTCCCATCTCTCCCTGGTGCTTCTGTGTCTGTGAATGTCTATCATGTTATTATTTTCTTTCAATATCAACACATATTGTTGGTGAGTGTTTTTCAAGTACTTACTAACTGCTGCAAAAATGTGCATCAGTTAGTCATTTTTGTTGACACAAAATGTGGCAACAAGAAAAATATCTGATGTGTTAACTGTTTATCAAAGATGGGAATTTCACTCAAGTTGAGAACTGTGAAAAATGAGCTGTGGCAGCAAGGACACAAAAGTGTACCTATACATAATACAAAAACTTCATCATCAAACTCACATCATCATAATGACTCTCTAAAATACTACAACACTGATGTTTTACAATTTTACATACAGGTCTTGGGTAGTGCTAGTTTGAAAATGAAAATAATCTGGAGGTATAGAGTTAGAAAGAAGTGAACTCACCAGACCTCTGTAGCCCTTTCTTTATCTCTGCTTGAGGCTACAGGCTACATTAGCCACTATTAGCGTAACACACCCAAATCTCTGATTAAATTGTTGGCTGTCTAGTTGCATTGGGTAATAGAGATGGCAGCTTTTGGCGATTTAAGAGGAGTCCGACAATGTTGTAGGAGTGCTCAGTTAAAAGCATTTTAAGATGCTTTTAACTATATGGACAACATTTATATTCATCAGCATTGAGTGTGATTCACTGGTATATTTACCATAAATAAATATCCTAGAGAGCATAAGCCTCTGTGGGAGTGCCACTCAAAACCATGACTGTCTTTTTCAAATGTTGCTTTGCCTTTTCTTTTGTCCTCAGCTTTGTTAAAGTCTGTAAACCAGTTCAGTTGCTCAACACCAATATTGAGTCAACTGGGTTGAAACACTGTAAAATGATGTGGTCGAGTCTGGTGGAGTCTGGTCAATCTTTTCAGTGGTGGTAGGTAATCATATCCAGTTGAAACAATTAATCTAAGTTCAAATGCAACTTGGGAAATTGTTTTACCAACTAATTTATCTGTGATTTCCTGTCCATCTGTCATGTGTATATGGAGACATGCAGAATCAATTCTTGGTCTTACTTGCAGACATCTGTTGTGATTTCTTTTTTCCACTTGAAGTCTCATCTTTTTTTTTCTGACCTTCACCACTGTCAGTTTATTCAATGGAGAGATTGGTAGTTATGACACCAATGGAAGCAGATGTTGCTAGTGTATAGTTTAATAAGAAACATTATGAATATTAGGGGCCAGGAGATTCATTTTTCTCCTCTGTGACTACCACTTAAATGTTTTGTTTTTTTCATTTAACACTGGAAGTGAAATACATATGTTGGCTGCCAGATGTAGAATAAATTTAGATATGAGACAATGGAAGATACATCAGCTGTGAGGGGAAAAACATGTCTTACTTGTCTGTACGGATGAAACACACACATACACATACACATGTCCTCTGTTGCTGTCACATTGTCAGCGTCACTCATTCAATCCCACAACCCAAGTTTCTCTTCTATGCCTTTCGCCCACACACATGCACACACACAAATATGGAGCAGTTATTATATCTGGCTGCCAGTGCTCGGTGACTTTCAATTAACTCTTAACTAGACTTTTAATGAACTCTGTCTGCTTTCATAAAGAGATGGAGCCAATGAGTTGATGGCATCGAGGTGCTCGTCAAGCCAAACCAGAGGAGGAGCGGTATGGCTTAACTGACTCTTTAACAAGCTCATCAAAGCTCTGAATTGTCTTGTTAACTGAAGGGCTGATGAGTAGAGCAGTGGTTGTAAGATCCTGGTTCAAACAGAGATACCTCGCAGACAACTGACCATGAATGATGATAGGAGATGATTTCTCTTGTAAAATATGAAGTTTATATTATAATATTTGGGTTTTTTAAGTGCCTCGTTACTATTTTCTTGCTCTGCTCTCATTCTACAGACCCTAAATAATTGTACAGTCGGAGTGAACAGAGGCGAGGAAAAGAGAAATATCACTGCCTTCTCAGCGGCAGAAAATACACCATGCAGATCGACCCTGACTGCATTAATGGGTTTAGTTAGGATGAGTGGCCATCTGTTGCAGATGTCTTCCCTTTACAGCATGTGAGGCTAATTTGGGTCAAAATCTCTTTAATACTGAGCTCCACACTGAGTTCACACCTGTCCAGGACTATAGAGCAGGTTTTCACTTATACCCTCTCTAATACACATAGCACATTATACAACACATCCATTAGAAATCTATATTATACAATGAGAATCTGTAACATATTTTTATTTTTTTTATTTTTTTTTTGCCTTTCTGTCATTTGCTTCACTTCTGGGGGGTGGTAAACCCTCTAGATATTACTGGGACATTTCTTTCAAAGCACTTTCAATGGCACATCTACTTTTATTTATTCTGAGGAATCTCTACTGCAAATCAATTTTTCTGCATTGCACGTAACAGTATTTTCCCCCAGGAGGACCTTCCAGTCACCAGATTTGTACCTTTGATTCAATTTGTGTTGTATACTATAACTACTGTCTGATTTGTTATGTCAGTGACCCAATCTGGACTGGGACTACCTTATCCACATTATGCAAACAACAACAGTTTTAAAAGCTGATGTTCAATGGTGGAACTATCTAATATCAGGAAGTTAAGTTGTCTCAGTAAGCCGTGGCACTGTGACAGTGAGCCAGTAAACCAACCAGACCTGATGCCAAGTCAGCTAAATGGAATTATACCTGTGCTTTTGATACTGTGACATGTCCTCTGTGAAAAGGGCCTGATCTTAGTTTAGCAAAAACACTGGAAGCTAGGAGAAACACTTAGCCTTGCACAAATTTCAAAAATACACAGAGCAGCACTGCTAAAGATGAAAGCCAGGCTAACTGACGCTAATCTTCTCACCTGGCTGTCTGCAAGAAAGAGAAATACATTTTCCAAGATGTCTAATCTTTTGGCCACTTGGGGGCAACACAGCACACATTTAGGAGACGTGGAGCAGTATTAGCATCCATGTGTCATGTTTCAAGCAAACGGAAGTCCAATATTCACTCCTCTTTTAGCACAGTTTTGTTCTTTATCAACTTTTTCTGACTGCTTTAGCTGCTCAACGCACCACTATGTGGGCCAGCTAGTTGCTAACTGTGTGTGTCCATGGCTTACAGACCATAAAAGTTAAAACAATGCCAAAACACTACATAGAACTGTGAGGTGAAGAGTCCAGTAATAATTCTCAATGGGTTTATTGCTACAATGACATCTTTCACATTACACATAGTCATGTGATGTAGCTTTCTGAGATGCAAAAAAAAAAAAAAAAAAAACAAACTCATAATGAAATAACATGTATACATCTATTTTTGCTGCATTTAAACTCAATTAATATGTCTGATTGGACATATACAGTATAATGATAAGAAATATTCTTTCTTTAAATTAAAATTAAAATGTAAAGTGCAAGCCTCTCTACTGCAGTAGAAGTCTCAGAATATTTCTAAGGAAATGAATGAATGCACAGAGATATTACTTATAAAACACACTTATTGTGTTAATGAGCTCCAAGGAATATGTTTTAAGATAAATAGCTGATATCATTGCTAATGAAAAGACACACACCAAGGAGAGCAGTGATTCACATAAAAATGTTATATACATAATGTCCTTAACTGATGCTAAAAATGGTTGAGACCAGATGCTTTACCAGCAAAATGACAACAAACTATAGAGTTAGTTACAGTGTTATGATTACATCTTTCTCCTTGTGTTCATCTTTCTATTTATCTCCTCCTCTGTTTCTTCTTCCACCTCTCAACTCTCCATCATGAAATTTCTCAGTGTTTTCCTCTTTATTTCTGTCTGTGGTTATCAGCGTCTGCTTCTCTGCAAAAATCAATAACTATGATTGGACTACAGCACAAATCATAGGAAAAGAGCACAATAAACATGCACAGACACACACACACACACACACACACACACACACACACAGGGATGTAGTTTAAGTATCCATTCAGGGCTGTAGGAAACTACACGTACCCATAAATCAATAGCAGTTGTGAAGGCAATGAGGCAGAGACTGTGACAATAGGAGGCTGGGGACTGAATGACAGGACAACACAAACACACACACACACATACTGCACCAGTGTAGGGTGGGGTAGTGGGGTGGGGGTGTGTGTCAGTGGTCTAAGAAGCTTGCTACACAATATACGCACAATTCCTAAAATTTGAGTTTTCTAAATATATCTTTAAGCTAAAACCTTCTCTGTCTGGAGGCCATGTCTCTCCTCCATGCCCCAGAGCTTATCTCCTTTCAGCTCCACATGCACAAAGCCACATTGTTTTGCACCTATGTCAGTCTATGAACTTGTGTTGCATTATGTTGAACAGGGGACGTGTGTGTGTGTGTGTGTATTTGTGCATTATTGTCCTGTTCTGGCACACTGAGCAGTGGGTCTGTGATACATGGGTATCCTTAGGCTTGTTCTCTGCTCCCACGCACAGGCCTGTGTGTGTGTGTGTGTGTGTGTGTGTGTGTGTGTGGTGTGTGTGTGTGTGCTTGAGTTCTTATTCTTTGCGAGGCTAATTCAGGGTTAGTATTAGGGTTAGATTAATGTTAGGGTGAGGAAACAAATGCAAATAAGTGGAATTCCCTTTCAAAAATGCAGCAGAGAATGTGAGCATGCTGCCACAGAACATGTGTAGTTGAACATGAGTGAGTGTGTGTGTGTGTGTGTGTGTGTTTCAGCATGCAGCCCACATCTCCTCTCGTTCGCATTACCTTATCAATATTAACAGCTAACATGTGGCATGACTTATAGGGCCATCTCTTTCTCTCACACACCTACACACAAGCAGATGACACACTGGTGACCTCCAGTATGGGCCCTCTCTTCCAGGCCAGTTAGCCCCTCAGGGAGGTTCTGTGCCAGACATAAATATTCAGACGGGTCCCAGGCTCTGACAGGTCCTGCATGGTGATGGCTTATGTTGGAACACAAATTCATAGCTACATCTCTGTCCCCAGGAGGCTTGTTCTTTTTGATTCACCATCATCCATAAAGCTATTGGGCACGTCGTGTCCAGTGGGCGGGTTGACATGAAGGTAATGGGGCAGTCATTGACGTCGTAGACTGACATGTTGCATTATTTCATCGGCAAGCACAGTGATATTTTTCCTACTGAGTTTGGAGAATGTCTGAATTCCACAAGAGGAGACAGCATAGCCTTAGACACTTTGAGGTGGGCTGTGTGTCTGATGTTGTCAATAAAAACACATATTTGCTCCAACTTTTGTGTTTTCAATGTCTCTGAAATTGTCAATTTTCTGTCTCTTCCCCTGGTGTTGCAAAAATATGACCACATTCTGCTTTTTGGACCTGTCAGTGCCAAGTTCAGTGCATACTCAAAAAGAAGAACAAGCAGTCATGGCGTCATGCTACAGGTCGCTGGGTGTACTACAGACACAGCAGCTGAGATACAACATGAACAGGATGGGGAAGGAAAAGGAGGTGCAGGTGCATGCAGGTTCCAACGAGGCTAACAGCTAACATCCATACTAGAAGCTCTATGAGGCTGTGCCCAGGCACAGAGGCACCTTGAATGCTAGTGTCACTATACTTACATGTTCTCAATGACGGTGTTAACATGTTATGTTTAGCAGGTTTTCCATGTTCACCATCTTAGCTTAGCATGTTAGAAATGTTAATGAGCTCTAAACACAAAGCACATCAGAGGCCAGAAAGTTACCAAAGGTTATTGGAATTTATCTGTGGGGGAATTTGAATGTCCATATGAGTTATTATTCCACACAGCTGTGATAGCTGGAACTTTTTAATAAGGTGCAGCAGTGAGTTTAGTAATGCAGAACAGTAACAAGTTCTACTGATGGGGCAAGATAAAAGGTTATTTTTTGGGGACTTTAAATGTCTGTACAAACTGTTCTGAAAATCCATCCAACCAAACAACATTGCTACGACTAGAGCCATGCTGCTAGTGTGGCTAAAACCAGAGGAATAACAAAGCTCTCCATGCTCACATTTCTAGTTAATTAATTCATCTCTACATGAATTGGTAAACATGTTTATCTGTTAAAGATAGATTTCTCCTAAAACTTAATGTGGTAATTTGAAATGAAACTTTTACAAAAATTAAATACTGTCTGAAAATGACTGATGATATCTGCACAGAAGGGATTTAATCCCAAAGGCTGTGCACTGGAGAAAAGATTTTAGAAAGAGTTTACTTTGGTAATAAATACATGTCAGGCAGCTGTACACATCATAGGATGGATCTAATTTTTGGTTTCACGTCTATGTGTGTGGTATTGCTCTCTGTTAAGACGTATTTGACTGTATTTTGCTGTGACATAATACTCCATTCTTTACAATAAGGCTGAATTTTGAATATTAACATATGTCATCTCTAACAAAGACATTGGATTTCACTTTGCCTTAGGTATAAATTCTATAAATAACTGTCATATCCTTTAACACTATGTGTAATTAAGATGTAATGCAGAACTACAGTCTCATCACATCCAAAAAAATCAGGGCCAGAATCCAGAGAAACTGATAGTCAGAAATTGATTAATAAAACTCTGTGGGGAGTTGTTGTACTACATTATTGTATTGAAAACACTTTTCCTGAAAAACATTCAGATGAAAGAAAAAAAAGGTATCCTGGGGGGCAGGCACTGCAGTTGACTGATTTCAACATTTTGCTGAAAGTATGAGTTAAGTACCCTTGCACAGCATCTGTGAATATGAATAGTTTTCCCCACATTTCTCAGTAGAACCTAACTCAGCCAACTGGGAATCACAGCCAAAGTGCATATCACAATTTGCCTGAAAGGCTGAATATTTTTCCTGGAAAATCATCGAGCTTGTACAGTCAAGGGCCCTTAGAGAAAAGTAGAACTGTACTATCTAATTTCACAAAGGCTCTTAGGAAAGCCTAATTTCTGTGGGTTTGTTGGTAGTGAGTTATTTCCATATAGTGAGGACTGAATAGGCTCTGCTCTGTCGATGTGATTTCATTGGCTCTAAAGTCTAAGTGTTGATGTGATTTGATTATTGGAGTGAAGCCCTCCGTTCAGCAGGGCACCAATCAGTTCTGTTTAAGATGGTAATTTTCTCTCTTTTAGTGATAGTAATCATTTCCTGCTCCCTCCTCTCTGCCGGCAGCAATTTGTATTCTCGTCATCTCTCCTCTGTGGCTGCAACAATTATCCCCATCTCCAATCAGACAGGGGAGTATCCAATGGGAGAAAATCTCGTTAGACTGATTTAGGAAACCCTCTGTTGACTGTAAACACTGTGGAGAATATAAACACACATGCACACTGCTAATTCTCTCAGCTGTTAAGGATCATTTTTAGAAACAAAATTGCTCATTTATGATTTACAATCCATCTGCATATTAGCTCAGACTGCCAGACACTTCATAAAAGACATTTTATTACAAGTCAAAAAAGCTAAAGAGGGACAGGTTACAATACCAAACATTTTAGTGAATCCAGTCTTTTTTAAAGGGGATCCAGACACTGGGTTCTGATGAAAAAGAAAAACAACATTGAAATCATACCTCTCATTGTGTTATTGTGTGTAGCTCTGTACAAAACTTAACTATGGATGTTTTATTCAGGGCACACTGTTCCCATCAGGGTGCAGGAGCTCATGAGAGAATAACAAAGAGTAACTGGTCTGAATGTGAAAGAATGGGATGCACACTGGATTTTTCTTTTTCTTTTTTTCCTGTATAAAATGGAAAGCAATTGCTGCACTTTGTCATAGTCACGCAGTGTGGAAGCTGTGTATTAAACATGCCCTAACTTAACTTAGCACATACTCAAACACTATCCACCTCTGATGTTAACCTCATTCCAGAAATTGTATGATGTGTTCAGCATTTCATTAGTATGCTTTTCTCTACACTCCCTTGCCAACTTCTTAAAGCAGTAACAGTCACCTTTGTTAGAACTAGCTATAAACACAATACACTGCAACACTGATATATTGTTAAAGTTGCCTACTGACACATCCAGCAGACACCAGAGTAACAACAGTATTCATTTGGAGTCATGTTTCCGGTGACCTTAATATTCACCTTTCACTTCTGTTTTGATTATTCACCCACTCCTGAAGTAAATACCTGGCTCGTTAGCTGCTAAATGTTCCAGTTTATTCACAAGCTAGTTGCTAACTTTTTCTGTCTGCTACGTAGTGCTACACAGCTAGTAGACAGCAGGGTTATTAAAGATTTTTGTTGAAAATCACTGTCTGCTGTGGCTGGAGTCAAGTCTGAAGATACTGGTGAGAGTGAACCAAAACAGTAAAATTGACTGTTAGACCAAAACAGTGAGCTAAAAGGCGCTAAAACGATTCTCAGAGAGCATTGTTACTCTTTATACCACCTCACTTTTCTAGCCAAACAATCCCTAATAAACATAAGTTAAGAGTGCATGGAGAGATAATAATCACTTGGACAAAAACATGAGTGCTTTTAGTTCTATTTACACTTTAGTAGTGGTACACTTAAACCTCTTGTGGCTGAATTGAGTATTACAATAACCCAAAAAAAAAAGTTTTCTCCACCTGCAAAAACTTTTTTTTTCACCCGTTTTGAAAGATGTTTAAAAAATAAAGAAATAAATAGATTAATGATAACTCACCTAGCAAATTAATTTGGGGAAATTATCATGGTGAACCAATTTTTTCATAAACACAGGAGAGAAAACAATATCAGACTTAGAAAATGGATACTGTTTTTTTTTGTTGTCATTGTTATTGTTGTTTTCCCACCTGCCTCTCAGGACTTCCGCAGTATTGTGATAAAGCATACATGCAATTAATTTGTGTAATAATCCAAAATGTTTTCCATTTAGAGTTGGCTGCAATTACCTTTTTCTGGTCTTTCTCTGTTATCATGATTGTTACATGGGGATTAGTTGTACTACTAGCCAATAATGTATTCATTAAAAAAGATAAAAACATGGTGGCAAAAATGGTTCTTTTGGTCTTCATTTGTCTGCAAAGCTAATTAGCTAATTAGCAAAGCTATCATTGTAATCTGACTTTCAGCGCTGGCCATCAGCGCTGTCTGAACTGGTCAGAGTTTCAGTAAGTGCATGTACATGTAATCTCCCGTCAAGATTATCAGGTTAGGGGCGTTCCAATAGCCGTATGGTTAGGGTGCGAACCACATGGGCCTTACTGCCCTAAGCAGCTGGTCCCCGGATCGACTCCTAGTCCAGTTCTCTCTCCACTGTCTTGTCCAAATAAAGGCAAAAAGCCCCAAAAAAATAAAAAAAGATTATCAGGTTATATTTGGGAAGTGTGATTGGATACCTAAGTGTCCAGTGTGGCTTTGTTTGGAACTGCTATAAATAAGGCCTTTAATCTGCCTGAAAGCAATCTAAGATGTCAGCGGGTACACAAACCTTCAAAGGCATCTCATCATTTTTTATGCAAACTAAACAGTATGGAACCAAAAAAAAGAAAATAACGTGTCCAAATACTGCCAGACACCACTCTGTGCTCCAGCCAAAGGATTTGACCTAGATTATTAAAACTCTTGCAATAAAAATATAAGTTGTATAGACGAGATCGAAAACCACTTCCTTCATGCACTGTTTTGGATGTCTTTGGGGTGGGTAATTTCAGGCTAAGTCCTTGGATTCTTTCCCTTGCATTGGAAAACTGTTTAATCTCATCCCATTTCCCTTCAGAAAACAGTCCCTGAGAGAACTACACAGATAATAAAGCACAACTATTCATTCATTCATTTACACAAGCACAAAACTTTTGATATACACCAGCAGTTCTCACAGTATATGTGTAGCTTTGC
Source organism: Lates calcarifer (assembly GCF_001640805.2). Taxonomy (NCBI): domain Eukaryota; kingdom Metazoa; phylum Chordata; class Actinopteri; family Centropomidae; genus Lates; species Lates calcarifer. The sequence continues at coordinate 6,467,368 of NC_066851.1, forward strand.
TGCCATGGAGAATTTATTGTCACAATCCTTTGAGCATCCACAGCTGGTGCCAGGACTAAAAGTAGTCACAGAAATAATGCATTATTTATAGGATAATAACAGAATCATCATCTGTAGCATGCAGCAAGACAATGATCCATATGAGTCAGCGATGGTAGAGTCTACACCTAACAATAATAAAGTTCTTAACTAGTAAAAACATTATTTTTTCTTGGTTATTTCTGAAGGTGTCTGTAAGAAGTACATTATATTGGCTTAGCAGAAATACTTGAAAATAAATTTGATCTATAACTGAAGATAGCAAAGGAAGACAGACTAAGGCATTAACCTGTCCAAATCTGATGAGATGATTCACAGTTCACATAAAAAAGTAAACAATCCAACATAAACTAAGGCTGAAATTACAGACTGACAATGATTCTTTTCATAAGTGCACGGTCTGTGGTGCTGAACCAAAATATCTGCTTACTTACTAAATATATTATTATGTACACCACTATTATTATAGTGAGTTTTTCTTCAACATAGTTATTTCTAGTATATTTTTAGTTGTGTCTGTTGTAGGCAGCAGATAACCTACCTATGTCTGTGCTACATATTTCAAACGATGAACAGCAATTTAAAAAGCTTAAAAGTTTCTCTCATCTGACTGATTTTGAATGATAAGTCAACAACTTATCACTTGTCCAGCTGAGATGCACTAAAAATGGAAGACCTTCACCTTACTTTTTAGAATTTCTAAACTAATACAAAATATTATCTGATATAATAAAATATAAAGAAAAATGTGAAAATCTGTAATAAATATAATTAGAGTTTGACATATTTGATTTTTGCACATTTGAAAATGCACGTTGTAACTTGACTCTTAAAGATAAACTATACAAGCTTTTTCAGTCCTTATCCCTGAATATTAGTTCCATGTTTAATCACAGTGATACTGAAGCTGGATGTGAACCAGACAAGCAGCAGAGAGGCAGACAAACAGGCTGAGACTCAGAGTGCAGACAGCCAAGAATTCACAGACAAATCAAATGAAATGAAGGTTGCCTACTGTAACTGATTATTTGTAAGGTAACATTGCCTGCACTATACATTAACACAGTTATATTGTGACTAATAAGACACCTTTTTAATGTGACAGCTTAATTTGTCTAATGTTAATGATGTGAAATAACAAATGAAACAGTGGATGCATGAAAAGCTTTTAGCTCTGACAGGCCTCAGGTTTTTGAGTTGCCATTCTTGAAATGACAATGACAACAGAAAAAAAGAAGGAAAAGAAAAGACACCATTCTCAAATAAGGATACCTGTTACCTATTCCACTGAACAGGTGTTTTGTTATATACTCACAGTATGAAGAATTATTTTAAAAAGAAAGAAAAAGAAACTAAAGGCACAATCAGTACATAATTTGCAGAGTAAATTCAGTCTCGAAGGGGGAAGAAGCCAAACTGATTCTGGAAGCTCAGTGACCTTTCTTATAGCCCCGCAATCAAGCCAGATATTCAGTTTTCTAATAAGCATACTGTATGTTCACACCCTGTTAATCATGAACACAACATTGCAAACTTCCCTTTTTCTACTCTGTTGATGTTTACCATATCATCAGTGGGAGCAGTGGTATTTTAGAGGTTTAGAGTACGTATAATGTTTACTGAAACATTAAGGAATTTCACAGAATAGGTCTCCTAGTCCCTCATTTGACATTTGTCACTGTGTTGAGACACCAAAGTATCTCAGCTCTCAATGGTAGGCATAAAAGCTGATTGTTTTCAGGGGATCTACTGCTTGTTTATCTGGTGCTGGTACCGTGGATGTGGGCTGAGGTGTGGGCGAGACGACTGTAGAAGTCGCTGGGTTTGAACTGCAGAACTGCGAAATACCTGCCATTTGTTGCTGCGATGATTGGGCAGTTCTGTGTTTCTCAGTCTGCATATGCGATTCCACAGCTTTTATTCCCATTGTGCTCCAGCTTAAAGAACTTTCTGCACAAAACAAACCTTGCCTCCTATACATTGCTTTGTACTGAATGTATGAGGGGGCTTCAAAAAGTTTGTGGAAAAAGGATAGTTGAAAAAAACAGTTTAAGTTATGATGTTTATTTTTGCGTTGCAACATACATTGAAGGGTTCATGTTAGAACATGTTATGACACGTTAGTATGAGAACGTACGGGTGCATTGAGATCAAAATCCCTGCATATGATTTTTAGCTATGTACTTTTTCCACAAACTTTTTGAAGCCCCCTCATACTTTGTATTGGGAACCCTGTTTTGCATCTAATCTTGCTGAGAGAATTTTTGGCCAGTTAAGAGTGTCTCTCTCTAGGATGCTTGATGAGCATGGGCCCAGATCAAAATGGCAACATAGCGGAGTTAAATAAATTAAGCAATTAATAATTAAGCTTATTTTTTATTTCATACAGTGGTAAAGGAAAATAAACCACAACAGTGGAGACTGTTAATGTGTAAACACATCAGTCATATGTGACTTAATTTTTTAGGCTGATGTAAACAAGCAGCCTCAACCCCTTTCTGCTTTGCTTTTACCAGCTCGCCACGTAAATAAGAATTTATTCTAAATGACTTGCTTGGTTAAATAAAGGTTAGAAAGAATAAAATGCTCTACTGATTCACAAAAACTTTTAGGGGGGAAAACATCACTATGCCCGGCCGCCTACGGTAACAGGAGGAGTCTGGGTTTTGAGATAACTCCATCTCTGGCTCACACGCACACACACACACACACACACACAAACACACTGGTAGTCAAACACATCTACAAAGACACACACACAGATTCTAAGTGCATCCGTGAATCCTAGAAAAGCACAGAGTCCTCAGAGGACTCAGGTGGAGAGATTTCTTTTGGAAATCAATCCCAAAGATAACATATCATAGCAGTAACACATGTTTACATGTTAAGGAGGCTACACCTATCAGGAATTCTATGAAGTGTGATATGCAGGGGGTGGCTAAGCTTAACAGTTAATGTAGCGATAAACAGCCTAAGAAATACTTGTACAGAGACTTTTAAAGTGATAATAGAATAATACTGAAAGTCTGTAAATCACAGAATGATGCAGGGATTTTTCCTTTGATACAAAAGCTCCCATTTTTGTCATCTTTCCTTTGTGTTAAATTGGTTATTCAACCACTCCTGGTAACCATCAAACATTATACTCATCATCATTTGTAAATGTTTACTGAGAAAAATGAGAAGAAAAAATACTGTCTTGCATTGTTGCAGGTGCACTCTTGGAAACAGACAAGTTACCTTTTTGATGCATTCACACTGGCTTTTTTTCCTTTGTGGTTATGTAAAGTGGTGTGTGTACATGTGTGTATGTGTGTTTTCAATATTAGGAATGACACACATTGATTCAAATTCCTGCAGAGGCATAAATAAAAATGTTATACAAACAGTATAGATAGTGCATTGTGTGTATATTTTACAGCTTCCCTTCTAATACTGTCACAGAGCCATTTAACTGTCATCACTACTGTGAATGTATTTAGGCTCTAAATAGTTAGTTTGAAATGCACACACTACTTTGAATCTATTGTAGTATGAATATAGCACACCTGAATCTGGATGGTCCAAATTTTGGTGAATCCAAGATTCCATTTAGGTATCCAATCATCCGAGACGCGTAAAGAGACTGATGTCAAAAAAAGCTAACAGTAAACACATCCAAAAATATGAAGTAGAACGCCTGACATGACTCTTGCTGAACTTGTGGGATTAGCACTGTGAAAACTGGCATTATGCTGAATTTATCAAGACGAGAAGTAAACACAGAAGAGGTTTTGAGTTTCTATTAACTGTGGAACTGATAACTGAAAGTTGCAGTTATCTTTCTGTAACCTGATTCTGACTTTCCCTGTACCATTTCCTTGACCTCATGATGTTTTCCAACAAGGTCAAGTAAGTGTGTTTAGAAGTCAGGCACTGATGCTGTCAATGGTGCTGAAAATCATTGCTCCCTGTGGGATCTTTCTAGTGAGTGTGATTTTGAAGTGTTTGTGTGTGAAAGTGGCAAAATACAGAATCCATGCACAGTATCTCCTCTCCAATGAGCTCTGAGTGCAGACCAGGAATAACAATGCATTCACAGTTTCCTGTTTGAGTATCCATAGCAACCACAGTTGTATTGTCTTGGTTGCTGATAGTCAAGGTTATGAGCAGGTACCAGATGACACAGTCGCACTGATAAGAAACAGAAGTGTGCTTTGGCAGAGGTAAGTTTGCAGATATCAAATCAATTTCTTACTTTAACATACCTGCAGCCTTGTCCCTGATGGAGCCTAAAAATGAGTGAAAGGCTTCCCCTGACACAATCCACTCCTCTCTTTTTCATTAAAAGGTTGGTTTTTGGCTCCTTGGGAATTACCCCTATCTGGGTGAGAGGTTTGGAAAAACATAAAATATCAGGACAACAGGATGTAAATAACTTCCATGAAATTGAGGAGGTAACCAGAGATAGAGTATTATTACAAGGGGTATGTTGACACACTGGCTCCAGTATTGACTGCAGCTTCATCACAGGGGAAATTACCTGATTCATTAAGGACACTCATATCAGTGCAGAAGATATTTGAAAGGTTGAAATAGGTTTTTAGTCAATACTGTGATATGTTGTATCGGAACAAATGTCTGAATTACCCAGAAGTGATCTGCTTCAGAGGCAAATGTTGCTTTTGTATCAGACTGGCAGTTGTCCTCAGGATCAATGTATGGGCAGAGTGTGGAAGTAACGAAAGGGTGCATAGTCATAAATGGTTTGTTTACTCATTCAATTAGTGGTCACAGGTCTTGCAAGCCCTGGGTCCACATTGTCAGGATTTTGAGGCTTCAAAATAAATTGACTGGGGTCAGGTTTTATCTATGTGTCTCAAATAAGGCTGGTACGTCATTCCACTTCAAACCAGATGCCTTGAGCAAAATGTACCATCAAACACGCATGTAGTCATTTTTAATGAATAACTGTGGTAAACACTAAATTCTGTAATAAATGTATTCCTGCTATAAAAGCCATGACATATTGAGTGTGAACACCATTTACTCAAGTATGAGTTTGAGTTCACATTTTCTGCTACTTTCCTCTACTCCACAACATTTATTTGATAAGTTTAGTGACTAGTTACTTTGCAGATTCTTAATTCACAACTTTTACTTGTAACAGACTATTTCTACACTGTGGTATTGCTACTTTTACTTAGAGCAACATTATGCAACTATTTTACCTTTAAATAACAGTTTCAGAGTCATTTTGGTGGTACACTGACTTGTAATAAAAAGAATGGTGCCTCTGTCATTCTCACCCAGTACCTCACACACCTGTTCTTGTGCTGATGTAAATTTGGTCATGCCAGGACGATCTTGCACGAGAAGTACGTAACGCATAAAGTGTGCATTCTTTGTTTGTCCTTGTTGCCGGAGCAATTGTTAGGCTTTGTTTTCTGTAGATGAGTTGATAGGTTGTAGGGATGTACCACTCATACTTGGAGCCCAACAAAATTTAATAAACCAGCATCTTGCAATTACCTGCGAATGCAGACGCACTGTTGCTGATAGAAAAAAAAAAATCACATAATCAGCCAGAAACAAAATCTACAGCACAAGAGACTGAGAAAAGCAGATAAAGCTGAAAATAAATGTCTTTCTGTAAAGTAAAAAGACTGCTCAGTAGTGACTCTTTGAACACTAGACAATAATCTGAACATCTGCAGTGGTGTGAATGGACAGTATCAGCTGGGATAATATACTTGTCACTCACTGCATATAGTTATCTCATTGGTTATAAGATGATGGATAAAGAAAAAATGGATAAAAACAAAAAATAAGAATAAAAGAGAAATAAAGAAAGCAGTGAGTTCAGCTGAGGAAAATCAGCTGAGTGGTCATTTCAGAGTTGGACTGATTACACTCAGTAGCCTAAATTGCTGTGTGTGTGTATGTGTGTGAGAGTCTGTGAATGTGTAGTGAGAGAACAATAGTGTCTGATTAACCCATCCTCATCTCCCCACGGGTCTCCAGCCCCTAGACTCCTTGCAATCATATCCAGTCTCCTTCCACAACCTCCATTAATCTGGAATTAAGTTGTGAATTACACTAATCGGCTTTCTTATTAGGCAGTCATGATAAACTCATTATGTATCGACCCTGAAGCATTCTGATGATACATTTGTTAGCTGTGGTGATTACATGTATGTTATCTGTTGCTGTTATAAAAAAAACACACACATCTGCCTAAGGGTAAACAAGTGATTAATTGTTGGATATGGAGGAATTCTAATGCTGTTTGGTGCATACAAACCTGTTTTAACTGATTTGTCCTCTGAATCTGTATCTTGTATTTAATTAGATATAGTTGTTTTTAATTGATGAAAAGGATGAAGTTTGTGCAGAAAACTGTTGCTTCACATTTTGTGTCAACTTTCTGTCAAGCGACCACGAATTAGTTACTTCCTATCACCTGCCAATGAGGCTCCATCATGAGGGCATAATGCCAACAGAATTCATGGGAGGGTACCATGTATCTGTGTGGTTAAAGGGGAGATTTCAACCAATTTAACATGTCAATCACTGGAGGTACTACTCAGCCTGTTAAACTGAAATTGAATAAAGTCTTTGTCAATTTTGTCAAGGGCTGTTACAACTTGGGCCTGGAGATTTCAAATTTCCAATTCCGAATGAAGAGCTTGCATTATAAACTGTGGATGTGACTTTTGAAAGACATGGGCATTAAGGTTTGGAATCCAGTGTTTCTACAGCTTACTGACTAACCCAAGAATTAGAAATAGCTTTTCCTCTGCTGGTTTGATTTTGGCTATTTTTCCTTTAATCTATCTCTGGCAAGTGCAACTTTATTGAAGGTCAGTACTAAATCAAATCTTGATTGCTCTGTTAACTTCAGTTTGACAATGTAACAGTGAACACAACATTGCTCCCAGTAGCACACACAGCGAAAGGTTAACAAGAGTCTACAGCCATGCTAATAGTTCAGTAAGACTGTACTTAGGTTTAGCTAAAATGCAAAAGTCACCATGCTAACGTACTCACAATGGCAGTGCTAACATATCACTGTTTTCCAATTAATGTTTACCATGTGCATTAGCATGCTAACACTTGGGAATTTTCACTTAACACAAATTACAACACAAGTACCACTTTTATCTAAACTGTTTTGCACTTCTATGCTCAACCTTTAATGTACATTCATGCCATTCATGTGTCAGTGGCAGGGAACTACCATGCAAGGCACTGCTGTAGCCACTGGCAACAATTTGGGATTCAGTTTCTCAGGTTAAGCTGATAAGAATGCCCATAGTTTTACAGGCATTTGATTGCAAAACAAGATGTATGCCGATCTACAAGAATGTAGATTTTGTGATATTTCAATGGAATGAATGATTAAAATATTTGATTTGATGATGGTGCAACATAGATGTATGAATTTATTTTCACGTCAACCTATTCAATAGCTGTTGGCATATTTGTAATCTACAGAAGAGTGGTGGAACCAATCAACCAGCAGAAAGACATTGTAATTTCCAAATTCACACTGATTGCGTGGCTAAAAATGAAGTCTTAAGGTCAGGTGCCTTGACAACACTATTCCTAATACTATACGTATTCCTAATACTTTACTTATTTTAAAAAGAGATCTACTGACAACCAATGCTGATACCACCAGGAGGGTCTAATGTAGAATTAGCTTTGAGAGTTCTCTTCCCTTGCATGATTTCCCTTGTTTGGTACCTTGTTTGCTTGGCTGCCTGTGGCTGGTGTGCTTAGCATCACTAATAGCACTGCTACCAAATGGATAACATTCCGATTAACATGTTAAGTACTTAGTAAATACTTAGTCATGTTGACACTGTGCCCCCCAGGTTTCATGACAAACAGAGAAAGGGAGATAGTGTTGTAGAGAAATACAGAAAGAGAGCACTGGCTTCACAGATGAGAGACACCACGAAGAGGAAAATACTGAATTATGTTAATACACATGGAAGCCTATCTGATTTTCAACTCCATACTCCTCAAGTCAAACACCAAAGCACTTACTGCAGTTGAATATCATGTTTGTTCTGTTAATTATTTGTAGATACAACGTGCCACAGTTCTGATAAAGTCGAATGTGTTTGCCTGTGTTGTGGATTACAAGGTCAAGTTCCATTTATGGTGACAACTCTTTGTGTAAGAATGTGACCAGCCCCTAAAAGACAGGTTCAGTTTATGGTTTTCTAACATTTCAATTGGTTTTTGGTTATTTTCATTTAATTGAGGAATTAAATCACAAGTTTGAGAACATCTCACAGTCCCTTGGGCGGTATAAACTGCTTTAAAACTGATGGATCCAAGAAAACTGGGTTTGTGTTTTTTGTTTTGCCTGTTTAATATTTTTCCTCCACACTCCCACAGTGTTAATAACACATTACAACCGTGTTATGTGAAAGGTTAGCTACTAAAAAGCTATCCTTGGGTTTACTGCCACTCAGATACCTCCTTATTGCTATGTGTACATGTGCCTGAATGATCCTGAGTGACCCTGAGTGCCAAATGGCCTCAAATCAATGTCAGGGGCTGTTCACTCCCACAAACTCCTCCATCCACACATTGTCAGTGGACTGTGAAGCTGCCTGCTAACACAGAGCAATTCAGTCTCTGGTGATGGTGACAGTGATTGACTGTGACCATGCAGGCAGTAAAGGTGCTGATGATGATGAAGCTGGTGGTGATAAACATGGTTAATGGAGTCAAGTAATTAACTCAAGTTCACAGTTTGAACCCATCCTGCTTCATTTGTATCCAACCAACATCCCAATGCTAGACAGCTGCATTTGAGAACAGTAATCACCAGGCACAGTATGCAACCTCACCACCTTACGTTGCATAGATGTTATTCATGGAAGACATTTTGACTTGTCATAGGAGTAAAGGCTCAGGTGCAACTAATAACCTTTATAATAGCTGCATTTGTGTCACTTCCAGGGTCCTGGTATTGTTCATGCTGGCTGTGTGACATGGCTTAAAGTGGAGCCACTTGCATCTACAACAAAGTATCTAACAACCTACTGTGTTTTTAAGATATGAGGACTTGATTTCAAAACACTTTCTCTGGTGTTTCTCTGGTGTTGCTTGATTTGATTCCATTTCAATTTGGAACAGTGGAATAGTGCAACACTGCAGGGCATGTTGAGCAACAATCCCAACTTAAATTACACATGCAAACACAGAAAGACACAGTGTGTGATTTTTGACAGTTAACAAGGGAAAGCAAAGACTTGTTTATGAGTCCCCATGTCTTGTGTAAATGCATTTCTCTCATCCGTTCCATTCACTGGATATTGCAAACTCCATGAAACATCCATTCATTTTCAAACTTATAACTAGAATTATAGAAGGAATCAGTGACACATCCTACTTTCAATAAAACATCTGAGTATTCATATCCGCCTTAAAAAGGTTGATAAACTCCATTCTGCATGCTCTGTACTATAGGTAGGTAAACTGAATTCAGTATATATGAGAAGCAAACAGCTGAGCTCCTCTGACACTTTGAGCCAGGCAAACACTCAGAAAATCAGAAACACACACAGGGGACTTTGGGTTGCTGCCACTAAGCCTGCATGTAGTGTCAGGCTTAACTTTTCCCCAGTCAGGGTAAGCTTGTCTTTGTCCAACATTTCAACCTGACTGCCAACATAAAGGTCAAACAATTACTGGCCAACCTTTCTGTTTCATATTGCTCTTTTCTGCTGGCCGTGCACGTGTACAGTCTGGTTGAATGTCATCCTGTAGGCCACAGATTGCTGGTGCAACAGCATTTTAAAGTGGCTCTTTCCTACTTTGTACTGTGCCTCTCTCTGTCTCAAACACATTGGCCATGTCGCTGCACAGTTCACCTCCTCAGTTCAGATGCCTGGAATAAAGGGCATTCATTTTTTGTTATCTTTATGGTGTATCTGCTTGAGTAGATGGCAGGGGAGAGAGTATCAGTGTATACAAGGAAATGTGTGGGATGATGTGAAACAATAATAATGACCTCAGGATATAATGTGTGCTTAGGATCTAATGGATTTGGGGGTTTTCCAAAAGTGACACCCCATTTTAGCCCTGGCTATGTCCTTCCTCAGTGATCAATGACAAAAGGTCAATTTCAAATTTATGCATTTTACTGAATTCCTTGAAAAGCTGGACTGCATAGAATACTGTGCAGGTCATTTTTGTTGTGTTCAATAGCTCCTTACAGTTGATGATGTCACCTTGAAAAATTAAAAAACAGGTTTGTCTGCTACTGCCTACAATGAGCAAGAACTCAATGTGTCCAGTTTGCTAGGTTTTCCTTTTCTGTTCTCCCTGTGGTCAAGGGCATTCCCCAGGGCTCTATACTAGGACCATTACTATTTTCCATATATTTAATATATAGAATATCTATTGTCATAGAAATAGATGATACTGTTATCTAATGTGTTTTCTATATCAATAGTACAGATCTTAATTCTTGCACTGCATTGTTTTTGTTCAGTCAATTTAATAAATAACTTAATTGGATTTATATGTGGATAAATCCAAAATCTGTTTTCAAACAGCAGCATTACTAGCTCACCCTCCCTAACTCAACTGCCCAGTGAAGTAAATTGAAAAAGGTCTACAATCATCTAGGGTATAATTTCTGATCATACATTGTCATTTAAATCACACAACCACAAACCTTGCATCAAATCTTCTGGGCAAGGAAACCAGACATGTTTATTAGATTATAGTGATCTGTGTTTCATGAAAGTGGCATTTAACAGTTCTTGTTGTCTTCTTAGACGGGTCTCTCTGAAGGAAGAGATTTTAATCTCAGCAAGACCTTTTATCTGGAATCTTTCACGCCAGAGAAGACACTCTCTCCACTTTGTTTTCATTTGTCTGTAATATCAGTAATCTGCGTTCCCCTCTAAAATGATGTAGTCAGATTGGAAAAGTGTCTGAAACAGCATCTGTTGTTTAAACTTTAGTTCAGGCTTGCCATAGACATTAACAACAGTGACACAAAATGTACCATTCCCAACACAACAGAGGGGAATGATGCTGACTGGATTGTAACTCAGTTTTTAATAAAACACCAATTTGGACCCCATATATTGGCTTGCCTGAACGAATGTGAACTCGCTGGTCTTTAATCCTGTTCCTGTGAGAGTCCTGTTGGTTTTCATTCTAGCAATTTAATCAAGAACTGATTTACACCTGGCACACCAGGTGAATATAGTTAGCCATGATTTTGCCTGCATTTCTACATCTGAATAGCTTTAAGCCACGTACATTGATAGTCGTCTGTGTTGTGTGTATTCTATAGGTGTGTGAATAAGAGAGAGAAAACACTGTTTCAATGTTCAAAAGCATCAGCTGGTCAGTCCATTTTCTCTCTTTTCTCATACACCAAAAAAGTTTGAATGACCTTAAAAAAGTGTGCATATGGGTTTTTGTGACTGGCAAGGCTTTGCAGTTGGTCAAGCACTGAGTTTATTCACATGCTAAATTAAGCAGGGTATCTAAAGTATCACTATGTTCACACACACATACTTAGACACAGTGGCCCTGTGCTTCAGTGTGTAATTGACAGACTATGTGGTTGGTTGACTATCTGAGGCGAGACTGTTTGGCTGAGTGACTGGCTCAACAGCTGACTGGTCCACTAATTGAGTAGCTCAGTGTGGGAGTGACTGGCTCACTAAACGATTTCGACACAACTGGATGGTGGCGAGACTGACACACTGGCTGCTGGAGTGGTAAAACCAATAAATGCTTTGCAAGACATGAATTTTAGAATGTAAGGCTCTTTGCTTACCAGCCTCCTTACACATCAATGAAACACTGCTGAGTGGCCAATTTTAGGTCCAGACCCGACCTCTTAAATTCATGTTATTTTGACTTGTCTCCATCCCTGTAGCTAACACAGTTCTGTTGTTACTGACAGAAGTCAAACCTGTTGCCTACCTTTATGGGGGCAATATTTGCTGTAGTTCTTTGCAAGTTTTACATTTCAGCCAAGTTTTATGACGTGGAACACAGTTTTATGCATATATTACCTTTGCACAATTTGAACATACAGTAGAATGTCTGAATACCTTTTAGTACCTATCGAAACAAAATTACACATGAGCTGCAACCAGGGATGCACCGATCCAGTCCACAGAATCAATATTGATGCCAGTAGTGACCTTATTCAGCCATTTGAGTATCCAGAAATGATCTCCTCTGAACGTATTTTCTATGTCCATGTCATTAGGATGTCATTGCTTCCACCACTATTTATTTATGAGAGGTCACCTCATGTTTCCTTTCATAAAAATGATCTACATAAGTACCAAACAGTGAGGTTACCAGATTCTAAATCTGGAGAAAAGAGAGCACTGGAATGATATCTAGGATTTAGGTATTAGGTATTGGTATTTGAGTGGAAGGACAGACATAGAATACATTTCTATGAGAGGCATATTAAAGAGATGCTTAATAGCCTTGTCTGAGATTAATTTTGCCTTGACTGGAAATGGACAAGATCAGGCAGCTGCAGCAGGAGCAAGTGAGACAAAGCGGTGACAATTTTCATCACTCCTCCTAAATACACAAATGTAGATTACAGTTATATAGTGCTTCTAGTGTTACAGACCACTCAAAGCACTTTACACTACAGCCACATTTACTTATTCATACAGTGCTTTCTAAACATAGGAGAGCTTTATCTACTACACACACACTCACACAACATCAGGGTTCAGTATCTAGCTCAAGGGCTCTTTGACTGGAGGAGCCAGGGATCAAACCACCAACCTTCCAATTAGTGGATATCTCACTGCTCTGTCTCTTGAGCCACAGCTCCCCCCATGTGACAGAATTACATAGACTGATACATCCTGACCAAATAATATTTATTAGGCCAATCTTTTCAGCTTCTGCCTAGTCTCCAGTAATTGTTTTTTAAATGATATTCTGTATGATAGCATAGGCGGTATTAAAATGCTGTATATCGTGTGATAATAATGACAGCTTTTATTCTTCAAGCTCCATACCACCAATACATTATTTTACACAATTTAATGTGAAGCATTCCGTCATATCAGTTTGCCTACCTGGACTGACCACTACATGCTGGTCCACAAATCATCTGTTGGTAAGTGGTGTTTTTTTTTTTTTTTTTTTTTACAGGGTTTGTTAACACAAACTCATTCACATCCTGAGATAAATAAATTAAAATCACTGATACATACATATGTATAAAAAAGTCACAGTTATATACATACATCAGTTAGGAAAAGGCAAAAATACATGGCATGGAGGAAACATGGAACTAACGATATTTTTTATGATTATCTGGAGTATATTCATCAAATACCATAGAATATTACTTCTGTTGCTAAACTACACTTCCAAAATACTAATAAGCGTCTTAGATTCACAGTATTCACCATTACACAGAAAATAAAGACCTTCTATATATAATAATGCTGCTGTTGAACAAGCTTTTATAACATGGAAGAAAGAAGGTGAGTCATTGAGTGCAAAAAGCGAGATAAAAGATTATAGACAAGCTGTAAAATAGAGTCTGATATACAGTATAATTGGAGACTTAACTGCCCCATTTGTAAGATATTACCAAATATTCCTTGATTACCAAAGACACAAATGAAATTTCCTATTGGATACCCTGAATTTCTATCAGTGGTCAGTGAAAAACTGAGCTCTGGGCGTGTGTATAATTTATTGATGTGCTAAAGACATCTCAAACAGACTCATATTCATTCGGACACAGGAAATTGCTAGTTAGTTGATAATGGAGTGGAGAAATGTATCATTTCAATGACTGATTTGCAGTATATAGTCAGACTGGACTGAATAATGGCTAGGATGACTAGTTCACTGATTGAATCACACCTAAACAAAAAAAGTGCTCTGATTTCTCATTCAGTGGGTTCTGGTCCAACTGAGCCATCTGGCTTCCATTTTATGCGAAATGGCGCCTGTGATTGGCCTGTCATTTTATTTTAAATGGTGGGCTCTGACTGGTTTGACATTTTACTCTGAACAACAGGCACTGATTGGTGAGGGAGCCGTTACCAGGCATGGACTGATTTCCAGCAGACCATGAATGCATCGTTACACACACAAAGTTCATATAGCCTATATATATGCGCACACTCGCAGTTAAAAAGGATATTTTTCCACCATTAGTAGAAAGGCAATGTTGAAATGGATTACATCTGCTTACATTTAATACACACACATGCTCAAAGACATGACAAATATGACATACAAAACACATACTGTACATGCACACATATACACAGATGAGTGGCACATCCCTCATGCCCTACCGACCTCTTTCTATATAACATGTTAACAGTCACATTTAGCATTTACTCCCCTGGATTTTTCTCCCTTATTTGCATTTCTTCATTTTGTGAGAGATGAGGAGAGAGACAGAGATGGGAAATGAACGAAAGAGCTGATTTAGTATGCAAGTGCTGCAACATTACAACAGGGAAAAGCTAAATTGAAATGTCATTCTGTATTCATCACAAAACATTGATGAGTGTGTATGTGCATGGGTGGGCAAGGGGGTGGTTGAGCATTATTTATAGTTTAGTTTGTGTACATGTATTTGTTGTGTATGAAGTGTTTTTACTAGTTGCAGTACAAATTACTTCAGTCAGTAAAATCCCTCATCCCTCAACATTAGCTGTATTCCCATACAGCCCCCAAAAATAAAAACTAATTTTGTTGGTTAATTCTAGACATTTTTGACTTGTAGTATTATCACGTGTTCGGCAGCGTTCTCCACCTATCATCATCAAAATACCAAATAGGGGAATATCTTTTGGGAGAACAGTGTTCCACTCCTCTAGTAGAGTCCCAGAGACTTGCAGATTCAATGCCAAGGCATTCCGGAGCTGTTCTGGAGGCACATGGTGGCCCAGCACCTTACTAAACCACTTTATCTTGGACTTTTCCTTTAATTTGTCACCAATCTACTTACTTTATACATTTTAATGAGGCATTCATATGCGTCCATTCTTTCAACCACAATTCACACGGACCAAAAAGGCTTCAATATTGAAAATTCAGTCTTTTTCATCACATCTTTCTCTAAGGAACCAATAATATTGCTCTTTAGATGCAGAAAATCCACTGAAAAAGTGACCTAAACACCTTGGTTTATACCCTACCTAAAATTTGGATTTCCTGATTGGATAAGAACGTGGGACACATCTACAGTTACTGCTCACTAAAAATATTTTATGTACTTACAAGAGGATGCCTACTCTTCCTCCCTCCATTTATAATTTTAATTGCACAATTAAGTGCAGCAATCTTTTCAAAGATGTTATAGAAATGACCAACATAAAGAATTTGCTTTTTTGCAGATGATATGTTGCTGTTCATGGATGAAGAGTTGGAATAAAACAGCTGTGTTAACTCCCATCATTATATGTACAGTTTATCCATTTTTCAAACAGCTAAATCCATTAATTAATTCTGATTCTCCTGTCATGTTTAATGTATTTGGGCAATTCTATTCTATTCCATCTATTTTCCCTAATCTGGAATGACCAATCCCCTTGCACTATTAACCAGTTACTTCTTGAAGGAAGGAATGCAAATGGGAAAATGAACATGGCCAGATGTGTTAGTTTCAACACAGTTTTTGCCCATGAGCCACCAATACATGGTACTTAAAGTCTGTTTACTGATCTTCGGGAGTATGACAACTTACGGGTTGAAAAGTTGTATATCAGCTTCGGTAGCAGCTGAAGACTACAAATTTGAAAATAAAAACAGTGAAATTTTGACAATCAAGAAGAATGTGCCGAATAAAAAAGGTGATGTCACAAAACAGTTTTGATTTTGATTTTTTTAAACTATCCATTTTAAGTCTGACAGTGTTATAGGAGTACAATGCTAAATTGATGGAGTCCTCTTTTAGCATTCAACAGCTTGGTGCAGGTCAAATCAGCCACCCACCAAACAAGTCCAAGCTGTTTAGCATTTTAAAACTATCCCTGCTCATCAAAAATAATTCTGCTTCACTGGCACAAAGCTCTGCCCTGCACAACGTGCCTGCATGAACACAGGGTCTAAAGGTCTCACTCTGAAAACCCCATCATGACACTAACGACTTGATGAGGTCTTACAAAAACACAATAGCCATGATGGCATAAGAGTGGCATAAGACAACTAAGTGCATAAACATTGCTAAAAAGGCCTTGGCAAATTGCACTTTCAGAAAAAATAAATATATAATGGAACATACAAACTATTTCATTAAAAGTGAGAAGTCCACTTTGTAACAAAATAAAGACAAAGTTAAGTTTTCAGAAGACATGACTTAAATACAAATGTGTATGTGTGTGCATATACACACACTAAAGGAGAGACAGCTTCCTGTTTCTCTTTCAGAGGGTGTTACTTGGTTTTCATTAGACTGACAGAAGCTCGGGATAATTTGTTCCTTTGGGGCTACTGTCCTCTCAGCGCCTTTTATGAGTCATCCTGTACCAAAATAAAAACAAAAGCTCTGTAAACATCAACAAGGCAGTTATTTTTGTTCATAAACATGATCATGAACATCACGTGTCAATGTTTTTCTGACAGGTAATACATATTAAGATGACACTTGTGAAGCCTATAAAAAGAAGCACTTTGAAGTCCTATTACATACTCACTCATAATGAATTGACTGTTGATTCAGCTTTATGAAATTGTTTTTACTTTTTTTTTTAATAAATACATAAAGAATTGTGTTGTTTTCTTTTGTATTCCATCTCCCTGTCAACAAAAACCTGCTTTCATTTGTCAAAAATCTATATCACTTTTATGGGAAATGACAACATATTTGATCTGACACAGTAGTGACACAGCAGCGGCAATAACCAGCTCTGAAAAAAGGATTTGACAGTTATATTTTTTATTCACAGAACAAAACAATAAGAGAGAGAGATTTTTTGAGTTTTACAAAGCAGAGCTTCTTGGGAGTCAGGAATCGGAATTCACATGCACTGTTATCATGCTCTTACATGTATGTGGGTTTAGTGTTACTGTGGATCTGTTAAGTATGGGAACAGTTGCACAGTCTTTGTTGTCTGACCCTTTGGAGTCGTTATTATCCAATTAGCATGGCCTTAGCTTCTCCCATTCTCCTTCATTTTTATTTATTAGCTGAGTTTACTGGTAGGTCAATAGAGCAGTAATGCATCTAACTGGTATCAAATTTAAAAATGTCTTCTGCTAGACCACAAGATGAAGCACAGTCTGCCAGTGTCTGAGACACTCATAGGCCGTAAATTTTGAATTGGAAGAGGTCATCATAGTTTGCATATTTATTGTTTCTCCACATTCAAACAAATGTTCACATTTGAATACAAGATGAAGCCCTATTTTTAGATTGGGATTAAGACATAGGTCGACATAACTACTGCAACTAGCTTGCTACATTCATGAAAAATAAAGAAATAGGCATCTGTTCAAAAAAAAAAAAAAAAACACCTCTTTAGCATTTGTGTGTTACTGACTGGTCCATTTGCTGAGGACACTTTTTCTAGAAATAACCACGACCCTAAAATGAAATGGGGGTAATGCATTTCCAATGTGCAAATTTCACAAAATGTAATTTTCTGTATCTCTGTACTAATTGTTTCCTTGCAAAGTATCAGTGTGAACCAATGGAGCTATCTAGAAACCACCTGTGTGTTGCCATCTCGTTGACTGTGGCACTAGAACAGAGGCTTTTCAGCTCTTCATACATCTTTAACAAATTAATTTAAAAATTAATTTAAAAATCTAGTGATCTTTGAGCAACAGTAGCTTGATTGCCAGTACTGCTTAGTGCATCTTTTACAGTTCCTTCTGCTTGCTGTGGCTATGCCTCTTTGGATTGTCAACTACATTCAGACTGGTTTGATTGCCGAGTGTTCTCAGCATAGGTTTAAACAACATGGCTTACTTATTCTGGTTGCTCAGTATATCTTAAACAGCAGGGTACCTTTGTGTTCCGGGAAACCTGGATAACTGATAGGAAAGTGCATGTAAATGAAAAAAGAAGTGTGTATTCTGCAAGTAACATTCTTCAATTGTCAGACTATTTCTATTATACAATTTATAATTATCTGACATGTGACATTTTTTCTTAGTTTTATTTTTAAGTACTATGGGCAAAATGGTATCCCGTGGAGGACTTATTAATGAAACTAGCTGTCTGTCCTATTGTTCTTGCAACACACTTAAGATCAAATCATCTTCAAATGTTATGAATAAAATCTCATGTGTAGTGTTACATGCAGCACCGTATGTCTGTGCCTGTTTGTGCAGATGCAAATGCATGCAATACAGCTGGAAGTCTTTTAGTCATCGAAGGCACTGTCACCAAAGACGGGAGAGGGGAAGGGACGAATTTGCATGACAGAAAAGCACATGTGAGGGAAACAGGATGAAACAAATCAGAGTTAGTGTGTTTCCTCCAGTCATCGGTGTAAAATTAGATCAGATGAACTGTTTCAGTGAGTTTGCCTGCTTCCTGTCATCCTCAGCTGTGCTTTCTTTCTTTCTTTTTTTCTTTTAACATGCATGGCAAATAGCAGACAACTCCAAAACAGAACAGGAGATGGAAACCTAGTCATGTCATCAGGGTGGTACTGATACGATTTTACCTAGCAAGACAAAGAGAGGAGGGTACAAGTGTTCATACGGTTGAGAAAACAAGACAGTTCAATGGAAAAATACAAAAATAAAAGTGTAAAAATTTCATTTGTTCATAGTAAAAGTTAGGTTAGCGATTCTGGTTTTGGATTGTTTTAAAGATGGCATGAGAAGCCTAACAGTGGAGGGAATTTTAGAGAGAGAGAGAGTTTCAATTTCTCAAGTAGAGAGGGGCCTTCATACTGCAGTCTGCAGATGCCAAAAAATGTCTGGTCTAGTCTAGTCCAAAAACAAAGGCTGGAAACTAACTGGACGGCCTGCAGACTATGAAAAACCAAGGATTCAGTATCAGAACACCATTTTTCAAAAACCCTCTTCAGGAGGCGAGGTTTATTTGCCACTGTTTTATCAGTGGTTTGGAGCTTGAAAGTCAAAACTGGCAAATTAGAGGAAATGCAAATGAAAACATATGCGCTGGATTCAACACTTACTTTGTATCCCATTTAAAGAGAGGCAATATAACTTATGCTAATATGGAAAAATCTTAAATGTTAAAGCAGAATCTGCCAGTACCACAAGTAAAGAAGAGTCATACAGACAGTAAATTGAATGTAATGAAAGTAATGTCATTTACACAGCAACGTGTACTGCATCTAAAGGTAAGTAACACTGACTAACATTACACATTGCCACCATAAGCTACTGGTCATACCAGACGAAGTACGGCTGTAGCAGCAAAACCCCTGAGTTTACTGGACTGAGTTAGGGTGCATTTTATTGCTTATGAATTTAACTTTTAATCTGTAAAAGTAAGATTGTGTTTCTTCAAGTATGTGCTCATCTAAGTTAATTAAATTTCTGTATTCTAAACAAAACTGTATTAACACTGCTGAGACACTGCTATGACAGTCAACTCAGGAAACAAAACTATTGAGATGGAACAAAAAAGCAAGGGTATTAGAGTAGTTAGTGAAGTCACCACGTACAGTAGCACTCACTGCATTCTAGCGTGACATGAGTCAAATTTTAACTTAATCTGATAATGAAAAGCAAAGGTTCAGTGACAGTGTGGTTACCTACATATACTATATAATATACAATACAGCTATATAATAATACTTCATGTCATTCATCAGTCATTGCTTCATTTATTTGTTATTATTGGCAAAAAACAATCTATGCATATAAGCAAGTATTGATGTTTCTGCACAAAAGCCACTGCAAATTAGTTTTTCCTCTGACTATATTTTTCTTCCATGCCTGATTAGGGCTTCACTGGCTCTGACTGTAAGAGCCAATGTTCTAATAGAATATTGTATAACATCCACCCACACTGTCAGAGGCCTGCACAAACAAGGACTGGGATCACTAATGAATGTAGTGAGAGAATCAAAGGGACAGTGTGTACTACACTGATGGATCGTCACACTTCCCTGAAAAGCAACCACAACCCCCCCCCCCCCCGATCTTTGCCGTGCAGTGTATCACGCTTCTGTTTAGCCAATGCCACTATCTATACAGTGTCACCTATAGCTCACTAGCTCTCCTAGCCTAATTTCCAGCTCTTTGCTGTTCATTTTGAGTAAACACCTCACTTAATTATACATACAGACTGAGCAGCAACAACAGGGTGACTGCATTGCACTAGTACTCTCAGTACAGAATCCTGACCCTTTTCATTTTTGCACCAACGCATGCCATCACTTATCTCTGCAAAACACCTCTCAAAGTGCCAGTGAATATATGTGTGTCTGTTATAGCTATTTTAAGTATCAGGCTACTTTTCCTGCAGAGGAGGTGAAATATGTCGCTGCTGTCCGGCTGTTCGCAGAGCAGTGTGTAGCTCAGTTAAACTGGACAGCTGGTGGATGAGAACTTAGACTGTGGAGGCAAGAGCAACAGTCTGTTTGGTAAATGGTTCGCTATCATAGTACAATGTGGAGTCAGCAGGACCAGTTGAATCACAGGGGGAGTAGAGGCTGGCCAACATGTTGTAAATGTATAATACCTAAGACTTCCATGAAATTAAACTCAATTGCATTCTGTAATTATCACCATATATAGTCATTTTCATTTTCATTGTTAGTGGCAGACTCTGCCACTCTCACATTGGATTCAAATGATCTTTTGGCTTTTTTTTTCTTCTTTTTTTTAAACAGTGGATTAGTATTCAAAGCAGGGTGATACTTTACTTGAAGTCCCCTTATTTAGCATTAATAAGAAGAAAACAACATCTCTTACATGGTTTATAACACACTATGATGAAGTTGTGGGCAGATATACAGTATTACTGTAGTGTTATATTGCTGTTAGATGAAGAGCTACTGATTAGACTCCTCCAACTCCTCAGCAAAGTAAGCAGTTGCTTTCACACAAAAAATTTATGTTAACAAAAATATGGTGTTGTTCATATTAACAAACCCACAGAGAAACATCAGCTAATTCCATGGTTCTATGCTCTTTGGAGCATTTGAATATCTTTTAGCTCATTGTTTTAGTTTTAGAGCCAACAGCTTTACTGTTAAGGTTCAGTTTGAGCCAAGAAAAGACAGAAAAAGAAACTTGTGATACCCACACTGCTCAGCACCTGTCTGTCACCAAACAGCAGGACTCTGTAGAAACCTGAGCTACAAGGACCGTGAATATTGGACATGCATTGATGAGGTGGTCAAAATCAAGACTCCAGACAAATAGTAAAGTTGCTTTCTGTCTGGTAAACAGTCAATTGTTCACCATAGCAAAATATCATATATATAGATGTGTTCAAAATTTGTAGTTTGCACGTTCATAACAACACCAGAGGCTGCAGCTTAAATTCACGTCAATGGAACCCAATGGTGACAGTTTTTCAAGGCAGAAAAAAGTGATCCATAATCGTCCCCTACATTTGATTTCTTTTCTGTCAGTAAGTTAAAGACTCTTATGACTGGAATGTGCCACATGTGGATGAATAGATTTTCTTCATCTTAGTGCCCTAATGTTAGAGAATCATTTGTTTAAGATTCACTGAAGCAGCATTCTCAGCAAGTGCATAAATATGGTAAAATGCAATGTTGGACCAGAGGTTGTCAAACAGCACCATACTGATATTCAGAGTCGAACTAAACCAAGTGGCAAAGTAGAACAGACAAGCAGAGCAGGCTCCTGAGCTGAACCACATGAAAGAATTCATTATTTTACAAGAAAAAATGGCAACTAAATGCTGCCAACTGAAACATAAAACTGTGTTGCCACCCCCTCTGGATGCTACACTGAACACCTGAAACTCATCCCTAGTGGGACCACATATAGGGCTTGTGATAATCATACTCTCTCAGATGGATACCCTTCAGAGGAGCTTTGAAATTGTGCAGTATGCAATCCATGTGGAAATACAGTAGACATAAGGCTTCCACTTAAAGATAATGTGCAGGTCAGCTTGTAAGAGGTAAATTAATCCTTGAGAGCTTCGCCTTTAGGGAGGTACATACTGGCATTTGACAGTTTGAC
This sequence comes from Lates calcarifer, assembly GCF_001640805.2. NCBI lineage: Eukaryota > Metazoa > Chordata > Actinopteri > Centropomidae > Lates > Lates calcarifer. Next base: position 6,489,544 of record NC_066851.1, read on the forward strand.
TTTATTTGCTGGAAAATACCTGTGGTCAATTTGTTGTTAAACGTCATTAAAATGTGACTCATTAAATGCATGTGGGCTACATGGGAATAGCCTCATTGGTAGTCAACAGAAAACATCAATCCTTTTCTCTTGAACAGCACTGAAAGAGTTTGAATGCTTTTATCTGTCTGATTGTTTTGACAGTTATTCCCGAGTGAGCAGCATTACAATGGTGTGATGAGGTCACCGGAGGTCTTGTTGTGGAAGTCCAATAATAAACTTGTAAATGCTTCTCAAGATGCTCTGTGAAAACTGACATTACTGTTTTATTTTATTTTGAAATCCTGTCGTGTTTCATCTTACTTCCTTCCTTATAATGAAAGTAATTTTTTTAAACACCTCCCAACACACACACTCATAACAATAATAAAATAAAAAGTTTATTTAAATTTTATTTAAATTATCTTCTCTTTATTTATGACTTACCACCTCATAATTGTAGTTCATAACCAGTCAACCAGTTGCAGGAATTATGGTCTCAGTCCCCCCCCCCCATTAGATATTCCAAAATATATATTTTACTACTTAGCATATGATTTCTTGAATTATGGCAAAACATGTCCCTGACCTTTGACCTTTATTCACCAAACTGTAATTACTACATCCTTTAATTAGAGTGGACTTTTGTGCCAAATTTCAAGAAATTGCTCCAAGGCGTTCCTTAGATATCACATTCCTGAGAATAACATGGACGGATGGATGTACAACACATAATGGCTTCATGGCTGTTGGTGGCGCAGACACATAATAAAATTGTGTTTCCATTAAGTGCCAATATTAAGCTTGAATGCCTGATCTGCAAATTGGGTCTGTGGGTCAAATATGGAATAATTTACTTCATGAAATGAACAAATGCAAAATAAACCAAGAAGTCTCAATACACAAAGATATCATGATCTTTATTATTACGTAAAATTTAGTCTTATCAATGTTTTTGGCCTGATATGCTCTCTCTAGACTATAGACTGACCACAGGGAGGGGAAAGAGGCTACAAGAAGGTAATTAAAAGATTCACTTCATATCAGTCCAGTGTGACAGATTCAGGCTGAGGAGCATGACTTTCAGTATTCCTCCTACTATATAATGATATGACCCTGAGTTCAAACTTTGCTATAAAGAATAAAGAAATCCTTCTGGAACCAATTGGCTTAACAGGAAGACAGGGGATTACATTCTCTTAACCATCGAAACACCTACGAGGAAGGCTTCGCATACAGACATTTACAGGAGCGTGAATAATGAGGCATAAGCTCCCCACAGACTGCTTTCCTCAACACAATCACCTTTTTCTGTCATTGGAATACAGTGATTTACAAGGACACATACAGTACAGTGGTAGTATGGTACAGCTGCTCAGCATAAGCTCCTCACACACAAATACACAACCTGATCTTCTTTACACAATCTTTACACAAAATCTTGCTTTTGTTACCTCTGATTATGAAGATTTAGGTCACAGCGTTTTGAATGTTTATCATTTAAGCCAATTCAAGATGCCCGGATGAAGGGAAATATAAAGACCCATGGATAAGCTCTTTGGGGTTGTCAAAATGCAAGGGATACATCAAGCTTTCCGTCTGTTATCAAATATCTGCCAGTTTCTACAGTCAGTCATAGAAATGTCATCTTTAGCACAACTGCTAAGTTGAACTGGAAGTCTGCAACTGACTGTGTCTCTTGTCCTTGATGGAACATCCATGTTCGGTGTTTTACCACACTGAAGAAACAAGACTGAAAATAATTGCTGGGTGTGAAAAAGGGATGTGACAGTCTCAATCGCCTCTCTGTGATTGTGGCCAAAAACATCAAAGTAAATGGTATTATTATCAATATTGCATCACACTACTGTTGGTGAAAACTAATGGTTTTGGATTTTATCAAACCTAACACAAACCTAACAGTGCACCAAATGCAAGGAGCACCAATATAAAATACACTTAAAACACCATAAACATGAGCAGACTGCTTGTTAAAAGTTTAGGACAGATGACTGGGGACTGCTTTAAATGGAGCACAGTGTCTGTTTCTATTAATTCTATGCATCCATTCATGTTTGGCTCTTGCAAGCCACTACCACTCGCCTGTCTGCTTGATCTGTTTGTCCACTAGAAAGACTCTCTTGATGAGGCTAATCAAAAGAGAACTGCTAATAACAGCAGGAGCACTGTGGGGACAACATTACATTTAAGGGTTTAAAGAATTCCATCTGCCTGGAAACACAGCAGTGCAAGACGCATGGTTGTAAAATGACCATCAAAATCTCAAGTGTTAAAAGCTAGTTAAAAGTTAGAAAACCTATGAGACATCTGATAAACCTAAGTAAAAGACTTGATTCTTTTTGCTTACAAACACTGAACTGTCTGCAATGAAGCTGATTCAGAATACTTGATGTTGAGTTAAATACCTCGCAGGCTTTAATCATAGTGCTCAACTCACAGCCTGTATAAGTGTAATATACTGTTGGGTATTGAGTTACACTGTGGTAGAAGAGTGGTAGTTAAGGGAATGAAAGCAGGCACTGAAAGGTCTGGAGATTTAGAGCCACAGCTATAAACATCTGGAAGCCATTTTATAGCACAAATCTCATTAGTGGATTTGTCATTAGTGGATTTATCATCAGGACCTGGCCAATACAACTGATTTGCTACATTTTCTTCCTCTGGCAGTGTCTCCTAATCTCCACCCCAAGCCAGTTACTTAGACATTTGTCTCTTTATGTGTGTATGTCTGTGTGATTAATAGCAACCGACTTCTGTTTTGCATTCAATTGTAAAATTTCCAGATACTGCAGTACTAGACTGATCTAGAGGCAGCAGCAGCAGCTCTACACCCTGAGATACACCTTGTCACACACAAGACAATCTAGACCAATGTGATAATTATTTCATGTTCTGTGACAGCATAGAAGGACCCACTTTTAGCAGCACAGGTTGGAATAGAGAGGCCTTTCATTTCCTTTTCATTAATCCATGTGTGAAGTGCTGTGCATATATCAGTTATAATGTTGTTCTCTTCATTTATTTCTAGTAAATTAGGCAACACAAGCCACTCTCTACAGGGTCACCACTATTCATGGCACCTGAAAATCCATTTATATGTCATTTATTTTTCTAAATATTCCTCTAATACATTCCCTAGCTACTGCTGTGCAGACAACACAGAAATTAATCTATTAAGCCAATTCTATCACCACAGTTAATTACATTAAATTTCTCCAACTCAGTTTCCATTTGTTCTAAACATCATAAAGACTACTTGAACCTTTTTTTTTCTCCAAATTACCTTCAGCATTTTTTTCAGGATACAGGAAATACAAAAACTATGGACTGATATTCATAGCAGGAAATGTGCATCAGTGAAAACAAATATGATAACTAGCTTTAGTGCATTGTCATTAAGCTCTAAAACTCCCTCCCTCCTTTTTTCTGAGTTGAATGTTTTTTTCTGCAGTACTTTGAGCTACTGCTGAGTGCTTTTGTAGCTTATGCAGCTCATACACGTGTCAGGTTGCTTAAACTTTTAAACTAATTACAGCTATAACAATTGTGATTACTTGATCAGTCAATTGACAGATAATTGATTGCAACAACAATTCTGATGATCCATTGAGTCATTTTCTTAAAGAGCTGTGTGCAGTTTTCTCTGCTGCAATGTGTTTCTGGAGCAAATGGTGGTGATGGTTACTTGCAAGAGCTTCAGCATCTTTGCATGTACAAGAAGTAAGAATATGTTTCTGAGCAGAATTTCTTCTTAGGCAGTCTGGACACTACAGTGAGTCGCGACAACGGGCTAGGCTAGCTGGTAGCATGCTAACTTCGTAGAAGGAAGAAGTGACAGAATTAGAAGCAAAAGACAACCACTGCTTTCCACTGCTGGAGACAGCTCTTGGCAAGCAAAGGAATGTGGTTTGATGCTGAGCTTGCAACATTTCTTTGGGACTAGTAAGTAAACAACTGTTTGCTAATGTTGGCTATGTAGCTAAACTTACAAAAGCCTCCTAGAAAAATACCAAATTCTCTGGTTTCAGGTTCTAGAATATAACTGTTCTATAGTTTCAGTTAGTTTTCTATAACTGCAAATTGAACAAAAGATTTTAAGACGGGCATTTACCTTTGGGCTTTGTGATAACCTTTTTTTTAACCGTTTTCTAGCAATTTATAGACCAAACAGTCATTTATGTAAGACAATAATTAACAGATGATTTTATAATGAAAATAATTAATATGCTGCATTCCTAAAAAATCTATTTTCTTTTTTTTTGGTCAGCAGCCTTTTGAGACAGTCTCCCTACCACCATGAAAAGCAGATTCAACACCAGCCATTTGTGATGTTCAGGAATGAAAGTAACTGGCCAGTTTCAGCTGGCACATAGGAACTTTACCAGTAAAAAGATCCTTAAAGGACATTTTTTGGACCCTGGCAAAAAGCCCAGAACCAAGCAAGGCAGAGAGCCAGATGTCAAAGTGCAATGCTGTCCAGATCGAGCCGCATTGAACCTACGAGACAGCAGAGAGGAGACAAGCAGCAGCCTGTAAATTGAAGCGGACAGTAAGCTTAATCCAACTGACACACAGTTGATTGAATTGGTCAGGTAGCTGAATGCAACAGTATGTGACTCATCTCCTGAAACTGTCACCATGGGTCTTTGCTCCCCAAGGACATATTTAACTTGTTCTTTCAAAAGCCTTTTCACATTAAATTAACAAGCCACTTAAATGTAATTCAGATGTGTATCCCACAATATGAATACAAACACATCCAACTTACTGAAGGTCTCTGAAATTAGTTTCTTAACAGCTCTTGGTGTAATGGCTTGTACTGTCATGTGCTACGTATTGCTACACAGCCACTGTTAGAATCAACATCCGTTTACTTAGCAGTCTACAATAAACATCAATGTGATTTCAGCATCAAACTTCATTCCTTTCCTCATCAACAGCTGTCTGCAGTGGTCAAAAGCAGCTCCAATGTTAACTCATGTTTTGCTTCTATTTCAATCACTCTAATTCTACTGAAGTTAATAATGCTATAATAATTATACCACTTTGCCGTGGTGAGTAACTGTAGCATCCAGTCTGCCCTCAGACCAACATGAGAGGTTGAAAAAGTAGCGCTATACAGAGAACATATTAAGGTCTAAACTGTTAACTGGTTATCTGCCATTATTCTTTCACATGGACAATTTCCTTCTGACAGAGGAGTGCCTGATTGTAGTTCCACAACTACTTTATCATCTTTCCAAAACATATCCACTATCATTCAGTTCAACTCAACTCCAGCTGGGCCCATTTTCAGATATTAGCTTTCAAAGAAACTAAGATATACTTGCTTTAACTCAATCACAGGACAAGTTGAGCCACAGGTTTACATGCATGTTCTGTATATGGACCTGAAACAGGTCCACAATATCTTGCTCTTTTGCCTCAAGATAATGTTGGTCTCATCAACAGCTGCTGTATAATAAAGTCTTTCAAACCCTGTAATATTGTCATTTGAAATTTTTGGAGCAGGTGTTGCTGGGGCATAAAAAAGAGACATTACATTTAAACCAATTTGCCACTTTCAGAAAAGTTAGGTAAATTTCAGGGAATCTGTTAAAACAGAAAATGATGAGTCTTAAATGTAGTGAATTATCTTATTATGTCAAATGGTACACTGCTGCTGCCTGTAAGAGTCAATGTTAATTCAGTGTTAATGTCACAGTGGGATTTGATAAAGATACAGTTACATAAATCTACACAGTAAGTGCACCTGTGGACGACCTCCGCTGAAACGTGAGAGTAACAGGGGCATGAGGTTACACTGTGTGTTTCATTCATATCCAAATCTGCTTTCTCACTTTCTCTCCCCCCCTCTGTCCTTACACACACACACACACACACAAACACACACATACATACCCATACTCACACCAAGTTCTCAGTGTAATTATCATGCCTCTCCCTCTTTCTGTCACCCTCTCTGCATAATCCTTCCTCCTGTCTACTGATCTGAATTAATTACTGTTTTAACAGCCTAAAAATACATGTGAGAGGTAAGTTTCTGCATGTGCTTTCTGAGATATCCTTGAAGCTGCATTGGCAGCCTCATGAACCAGATTTGCTATAACATGAAAGGTAACCACAGCAATACAAGCCATTTTAACTTTTGCATATAAAAGACTTGCTTGAAAGGTTTGCTTTCTCTTTTTTTCTCACTGATTTCAAAGGTCAGTACTGAGCTGTAATAATAACCTCTGCTGAGGGACTGTGCCTCAATAACCAATAACATGAAAATATGAACATATTCTACTGCTACATAACAGAACAGCCACACTATAGTGTATAGCGTGGCACGCTCTTTGTGAAGAACATCCCTTGATCACTTCCTTTACACCTTCTCTAGTCTGAGCAGCAGTAGAATTACTATAAAGTGAAGGAAACTCAGTTATGCCACTTTAAGAAAGACATAAGTAACTTAAACCTGTGGGAAAGTGTCTACTTTATCTGATGTCAAAAATAAGGTTATTTCATATACTTTACCGGAAAAGGCCAAGCCATTTACTGGAGTTGAATGCTGTCACTGGTGAGGTAACTAAATTGCCTGTATAGCAGACCACTTGGAATAAATTATTTGAATCCCTTCCTCAGTGAAATTAACCTGTGAGTCTAACAATGCATTTTAGATATATATGAGATGTGTCCTAATCTAATATGACGTTTAATTCTAAAAGGCTCTTTGCATGGTCGTGACTAAAATAAGTTTTCAGAAGGAAGCATGCATGCTAGATTCTCTTTATGTGTAATTGAGGGGAATGATGAGACAGCTTCAGGAAGATCTTAAAAATTGGAGTTTGACTGTAATCATCCAGCCATTATCTACACCAGTGATCCTTAAGGGCTGTGGAGGACAACTGTGAGTATGAAGGGGACTGCATACTCAAATCTAATTCTGCTCTCACAAATCTATACCAGTGTGCTCTAAATTGTTGACCTGCCAACTCAGTAGTGCTCAGATTTGTTTTGTGCCCTCTCAAATCTTCTGTCATCAGTATATCCGTAGTGAAAGATCATGGTTTTGGCAAACAAACTAAGGTTAAGTTGAGGACAAAACTGTGGCTACAGTTTTACAAAGTCAGAAACATTACATGCTCATCCAACACCCAAACCTCCATAACCTTACTTTCGGCTTTGGACACACTACCTCAAGCACTGACGCTTAATGTTGGAAAGAATTAACAGAGTATGTGCAGTGCAACAGTACCTACACATTATCCCTGTTGGCTAAAAACATTTTCAATATCTAGACAAAGCAGCTTTGGTTTTAGCTTGACCACCATGACTTCTGGAGTTCATCCAATGGCTTTGAAAGGGTTTTATGTGCCCACAGGTCGCAGAATTTGTTACAAACCATAGAGCCATGTAATCCTTCAACTGAATTTTAAACAGAACTCATTAGAACTGAGCTGGAAAAGACTTTCATTGGCGGTCTACCTACTGAGTGTGTGTTTATCCAGTAGAGTAGTGTTTGAAATTGACATAGTTTAATGATCACCCACCACACTGCAATCAAGTGACAGCATCACTTTGAATCATTTATGAGGTCAAGTTTACCATAATCACATCTGTCATTATGTTTCACCTTTGCTTGGTCCTGTGAAAGGAAAGCCATTAAAACAAGGTGAGGAACTACTTAGCGAAGGTCATCGCCAGGGCAACTTCAATCTACTCTCCTACATTTACAGTTAAGTAATGGACCACAAATTTGAATACCTCAGTCTCAAGGCACACAACACTGGGAGCAAAATGGTAATTTACATGTTATTTCCATGGGATTATCATCTATATGTGGGAAAACAGGCATGTTATTGACATAACCTTCAGTCAGAGAAAGGCCTGTGCTGTGAGAGAGTGAAGAGAGAATAAAAGAAACACATTAAAAAAGAGAAACACAGCAGAAGATACTCTGATGATCTCCACTGGGAAAATTGCTGTTGAAATAGCAGATAAGCTAATAAATGGGAATTATGGTAAATTGGGTTATATTAACAAATGCAAGTGAGAATCTCAACACTAGATAACCTTAATTAAATTTAGCTAAACAATTTGAACCCTGGCTAAATACACTGTGTTTCTGAATGTTTACTTAATGGTCATCAGTAACAATATTTTACAGTGTAGTGGAAATTAAAACAAAAATATATGACATCTTGCCAACTGAACAGAGACCAGGACAGGAAGATGCTCATGGATTTAGGCCAGAGACCCACCTCTCTACCATAGATCGCAGTAATTAATTTGAGACCTGAACGGGTGCTATGGTCTTACTCATTGCAGTCTTTATCACTGAGATAATAGTGCTCTGACAAGAACACCAGTATTCTGCAAAAAATCATACTCTGACATTTTTTTAAATTCTCAATTTATACAGCATGTGCTTGAAAACAAGCCATACTGTGCTGCCTGGGAGGATGCAGTTGAAGAGGCGTATTAGTGCAAGAAACAGCAATACTATGGAGCAAAGGGAGCAGGGTGTGGATGAAAGAACTTGAAAGCACCCTCTTGAAGTGGCGTCTAGGGGATTTGCGACCAACACAATGGGCAGTCCTCTCAAGGACGTGGGGATCAAAGGACAGGTCACAAGAGAAGTCATCATGTCCCTCCCTGAAGCACCTGAAAAAACAGCCACTGGCTTTGAATAAAAAGAAAGGACCCAACCCGGGCATCTAAATCAACCATCTGTAAAAAAGGGGAAATTACAAAGTGGACCAAATTTAGACATGTAGTGGGCTCATCAACAAAACACAGAGGAAAGAGGCTGCCCAACTGAAAGCATTGACCTGAACTATCAATCAAATTAAGGTAGACCACAACTGAATAACAGACCTAACTAAATGCCAGTCAGAACAAACATCAAACACAAGTGAATGCTGACAGTTCTTCCAAGGATTGCAACACACTGTCCTAATAACTGATGAGTGTTTTGTTTTTAATCAATCAGCTGTAAACACAACACTTACATATTATGGTCCCATTAAGTTACTATGATGAATGTCTTTATTCATTTATTTGGGGTTTCTAGTCACCAGATGATTGTAAGACCAAGATTTACTCTGCTTTTAGCTCTTCAGCAGCTGGTCTCTGACTGTGTCTGTCTCCCATTTGGTACTGGACATGTAGGGTGTAGCGATGAAGCTAACAGAACCACATCATCTGCAAATAGCAGAGAAGCAGTTCTGCCGGACATTGTTCTACCCCCAGATGCACCTGAGGATCAAAAACAGGACTCTGGGATTCTGTTTACTGTTCTCCACAAATGTGTCTCTGAGTGTAGTCTCTGCCATTCTTGTGTGTGTGTGTCTATGTGTGTGTGTGTGTGTGTGATTGTGAGACAGGGAGACTACATAAGTGAATGCATAATTTATTACGCCTCACAGGATGATTTCTCTGTTGCTCTTTATTTTTTATCTGTAACACAGTCATGTACATATTGTGGAAGTGGCCCCTATACATTAAGCAATGATTAATTATTCAGCTTCTAGTTTATGTAGTTGGGATGATTCATCTCAGCAAGCTGCTTGCTTTCTGAATACATATCAGCTGCTATTTGTATAAAGCCCCCAACATATTTTCTGGGCTTGTTAGTTTACAGTAATGAATGAATTCCAGCTCAGTTCTTTATTGGGAGTAATATGTTAGACAGTGTAAAAGGGAAGTTTGTTTATTTGAGTTTTCCATATTTCATCTTAATTGGATCATTTTTGGAAAGCTAAACAGTCCATTTGTTGTTTTTCTAAGTGTATTTAGAGAACTGTATCTTTGCAGATGAAAATGAAAAGCTTGGTACAAACATACTGCAGATGCAATATTCTATTTTGGTGTATTTCTTAAGAAATCATGACTTCAAGTTTCAGCAGCTTTGAGAACACAGCCCACTGTACAGTGACTGAAGCTAGATTTAGACTGCATGTCATCGTAAGGGATTTAGGGAGTGTGTATAAATTATTCAGGTCAGACAACAGTGTCAATGAAATCGAATTTCCTGAAAAATAGGACATAAGCCAGGAGATCATGCAGTGGACCAAAGTCATATGTCACCTTGTTCTTATTTATGGACTCTTTCCACACGAGGTCTCAGTTGGTTTCGGTAGACTCCTGCAATGCTCTTTATCATGCATGTTGTACCAAAACGAAATTACGACATGCGGTATATGTAGTTTCAGTTAGTCCTTGTACACAGCATGGAGCTGGATTCCTGCTGTTCAGTACCATTGTATACGTACATCGCTCTGCATGTGAGAATGAGCGTATAACAAAAATTAATATTAATAACAAAATTATATTTACACAATGAAAATCCTGCAGCGTCTCCTGCTGACAACATGACCCTAATTGAAAAAAATGGATGGAGCTTGTTGCATAGTTCAGAACTGCAGCACAGAGGAGGCAAATTAGTGTGTGCAGGTCTGGACATAGTGATATTTGTGTAATGATATTTGGTCAGTGGTTTCTCTTGATTGCATGTTCTTACAGCCCCTATTTCACAGTAACTTGGTTCAGCATATGGAAAATTACTGTTGCTTACTGCTTATTGCATAGCTTACTGCTAAATACATAATAACACTGAGTGATTACAAAAATTGAATATGATACATTACTCAAACTTAAAAATTCTAAAATGGATTTTCTGCTGCATTCATTACAGACACATTCAGTGATAAAGATGCACTTATAGAGTCTGGATTACAAAGCTGACAACTCACAAAGGGGCCCTAGAACTCCATGAAAACTCCTTGTTTACTGGGTGAAAATTTGACTGGGAGCATGCATCACTATTATCTGCCCTCTGATGGGTTTATCATTATTCATGTTACAGGTATTGTGAAAAGACACAAAATCATGACTTGATTCCGCCCACTTGTGCAGAATATATCTGTTACTTTAACACTTTTTGTCTGTTTTGAGCAAACCTGACCAGGATACCACTCAGGTGATGCCAGATCAGGAAATGAAACAACACTATTGTGGGAGGCAGAGTATTATCAACAGGTTGGAGTTTGCCTGTGAGACAATGAGTGGTGGCTAGGGTGGGATTTAGGAGAGGAGGAGAGAGGGATGATGGGAGGTTTAGAGGGAGAGAGGGAGGCAAGGATGAATAGTGAATTACTTTTTATGTGTTATTTTCAGAGCTCAGAGTCACTGGAGGCCATGATCATCTTAAATGTTCACATTTGTGTAGAGTGTTACCAAACTGTGCAATAAAAAAGCTGTGTGTTTATTATTCTAAGTGTTATACAGCTGTCTGATTACGGTTAACCAAAACTGTTTAAACTAATAATGCAAAACAAGTAGTGACTGTCATGCTTGTTCTGTAAGTACTGTCTACGCTCTCCATTCTCACTTGCCCCCAGCTGCTCCTACCTGTGAACCTCTCGCCCACCACCTCAGCATCCATCTGTGGTGTCTCTGCAGGTGGGTGCAGGGTGGGAGGTGTGGAGGGCTGTTAGAGGTGGGAGTGATTGATCTCTTCCTGCTGATGTTTTCTGTTTTGTTTTTTTTAATTTGGCAGTGGAACAGAGCCATGACATCAAAATATTATTCACTCACATGGTTTATTCTCCATATAAATTTTCATGTTCGGTGTGTGAATTGTCTGATGTACAAAGTATGAAAGTTGAAAACGTTCTCTTTAACTCTCACTGTCTCTCTTGCTTGTTTTTTTACTCACTCACACACACACACACACACACACACACACACCTTTCCCACATCTAATCTCACAGTGTGTATGGCTTTTCTCGGGGGGGGGGGAGTGTTGGTGGAGAATCAACAAACTCCAGAACACAGCTGATGAAGAAAAAAGCAGGTAATATTACATTACTTTAATACAGTAGATCCAGTATAAAAAAAAGAGTAAAGGTGAACATTGACAAGGCAGAGAGGAAACTGTCTGGTCAATTTTTAAACTGACCAGAAAGACCACTTGTTATAAGAACAAAGTTCTTTATTTTTTGAGCCAACTGCCGGCACCTTACAAATGACAAAAAATTCTAAAATTCTAAAAACTAGAATTGCCGGCTAGTGGATGCATGCCACCACATCAAGGTGCAGGAATTACAGCCACATTAGTTATGGTGTTGAACAATGGACTAGAGCAGTTCTGTGGAAGATTATGATATCATATTGAAATTGACCTTTGACCTTTTGGATATAAAATGTCGCCACTTCATTATTTTATCCTATTAGACATTTGTGTGATATTTTTAATTATATGATTACTGAGTTATCAAAAAAGTTTCGATCACAGCGACTTGACTTTGACACAATTCTATCACTTCATCTTGAATCAAGTGATGTTTGGCTAAATTGTAGAAATTTCAAGCATCTGAGATATACATCATGACAATGGACAGACGGACGATGGACAACCTGAACACATAATGTCTCTGGCTATCATTAGAATAGAGGCATAAAAACAGATTTATGTGTTTTATGTTTGTCTAGGTTAAAAAAATACTTGTGATCATGGTTACAAGAAAGTAATGTTGACTGTTGGTAGGAAACAGGAAAGAAACTGCATTCTCCCATGTCAAAGTCACATACTCTCCTTTTTACATCCAAATGTCCACTGCAACCTCCTCCCTAAGATGCTCTAAGGTGTTAGAGATTCTTCAGTAACATAAACAGGGCTTTTTTCATTTAGAGAGGTAACATATACTCACCCACTCTGTACATGTGTAGACTAAAGGAGGACAGTTTAAAGGTCTAATCCAATTCCACACACAAAATGAAGGTTTAAGGTCTTTTGACTACTTCCTACTAGCAACGTCAGCTTCAGTTTCATATTTCATATTTCAGAGGCTAAAGTCAACTTGAATCCCAAATTCAATCAATATAAACAGGGGTGCACATACAGTACATTCTTTTAGTCTAGCAGTTAATCGAGCACCAGCAATTTGAGGATGGTACTCGCTTGCTACTCTTCGTGGAACTGAATCATGTCTATTTTTGTCTTCGCTCCCTAAGGTTGATAAGGTCTCCGAATGAACGTACCCTCACCTGTCTATATCAGTAGGTCAGGTGCTGGCTTTAGGCTGAAAATAGCTACAGACATCTTACAACATGTGAACGTGCAACAGGGCAGAGATCAGTGGTGGGGATGTTACTTTATAGTATTCCCTTACTATTTGCTGCAAGTCTTATGTTCCTAATTATGATTAGGATACGTTACTTTTAATAAGTAATTATAAAGGTCTGGCTTTACTTTCCTATTCTTCAACTATATAACTATATCCAACAGTTTGACATGGGTATGTTTTTCTTGGTCAGAGCATTTTAATAGATTCCAAAGCGCTCTCCGTCACAATTTGAGTGGCAGACTTTATTTTAAAGTCAGTCGATTTGAAAAATGAGTGGGTGTCTAATCTAGTTCACAGGCTAGCTGATTTATTCTCTCCTTCATCCTGCCTGTTTATACTGTATTTGGGTCAAGGTCCGGACCATTCGGCCTGGTCCAACATGTGCACTAGTTCAGTGAAGTTAGCGTGACTCACTGCCCACACAAACCCAAACTGTCTGCCACAGACGCAACCTGGTAGAGGCTGCAAATACAGCATGCTTCTAGTTAAGAGGCTTTCGGAATTCATTTTTGCACAGAATGAGGAATGTGGATTTTGGCCCAAACACTGACACTGAAATCACTTCACGACAGGCTCATTTATGAACAGAAGAAAGCAAGCAAAGTCTGCTTAAATGTTTATATGGGCAGCTCATTACTGTTTAAAGACAGTCATGAAAAATTGTGAAGCTATTCACAGTCCATACAGATAGCTGACATTGACCAAAGTGTAACCTAACCCCCCACTTTACCACCTCACCCTTCTACCCCCTTGACAAAACAGAGAACTGCTCCTCAACCCTCCTGCTAAAATCAGTTAGATAGCTGTGGACTACAACTTGAGCTCTGTTTTTTTAGCCTATACGTGATTTGACATTTTGATGAATTAGCATCATTAAAAGTATGCAGAATTAGCTGTTAGCAGCTCCTTTCTGCAATGTAACCAACGATGTACAGCCAACTATCACTAGATTATTATAATAATGAGGAAAACCTAAAGATGTGATGATTGTGAGCCAAGTTCTGGAGCAATAACGAGTTTTTTTCCCCCTGTGATTTCTAATTTGATTTTCGGGTGTTTATTCACCGTGGAGACTGGAGATAATAATCGCTGTGATTGATTAGTTGTAATGTTTCTCATCCTGCAGTAGTATCACTAGCTGCCATGTGCAGTACAACTGCTGCCATTATTATGTGCTGTTGCAACCTGCCTAACCTTTTAAAATGATTTCTAGGATTAAGCAATCAGTTCACATAGTTAAGTCTGACTTAATCACACCTGTTATACAAGAATGAAGAGCTATGGAGTTGTTCCAGGGTCATCTGGTTCACAGAGATGGTCCATATATAAGATTATAACGTGATGTGCTATAAACAACCGACTAATAGTCTGGTTTATTTAACAGATTTTTTTGTTTGTTTGTTCTTAACCTTTACTTGCAGAGGAAGCTCCTTCTAAATGCTGAGGTGAGAGAGAAGCAGGGATATGTGCACTGAGCTGAAAAGATGTTTGTGTCTTCAGAGCCTCACTAACAATGTGGCGGCTCAGTTGCAGCCAGAGCCGCCTCTCTGACTGCTGCTGTAGTGAAGATCAAATGTCTTGACATTTGAAATTCTTGAAATTCTCCAAAGCGAGGTCCTCGCCCATGATACGGAGAGAATTTGAACAAGACCCAGGCGAGTCCAGTCTCATTTGTTCATGAGAGGATCTTTCTGGTCTGTGTGTTAGTGTGTGTGCATGCGCATGTTTTAGAGATTTTTTTAGGGATCTGTCAGACAAAGAGATGGACAGAAAAGGAAGCAGACTGATAGAGAAGAGAGAGCAAGAGACAGAATGACATAAATATAAAGTGAGTACGAGCGAGCCAGCAGCAAACAGAGAGAGAAACGCAGAGAACGAGAAGAGAAAACAGACACGCACACAGAGAGGACGCTCGAGGCTACGCTCTGAGTTTTAGCTCAATTTCCTGTCTCTCAATTTTCTGCTTCCTGTCTGTGGGCTAGGACCTGACTGATAGATGATACACACACACACACACACAGTACAAATCTGAGTATGAACTGTCCCTTGTGCTCAGTCCTGACTACAGGCAGGACCTGGCCTCAACTTAACTATACCAGTGGGATGAAACACACACACATGCTGAAATCACAGCTTGCCCTCCAGGCTTTGGTATTTTCTTCAATAACAGAAGCGTACAAAAATACCTGAAGGCTTTTACAATTTCCTCTCCAATTTTCCAACCCTATCCTAAAATAAAATTGCAAAAAGTAGAAAATGGGACAGTGACACTTTGAGAACTGGTGGCTTCAGTGGAGAGTAGAGTGAAACATAGGGACTGGATAGACTGGATAGAGCTGCCATTTAAATACTTGGGTTTGAATATGTCACCCAGAGTAAATATAGTGTTAATATAAGAGTTGGAGCAAATTTGACATAAAAGTTACAAAACTGTCAAATAAGATGATGTTTTACTCACTAAAAAGTTCCCAGTTAGAAGAATTATTTTCCATTTATTCTTGCAAATAAGATGCATCATTGGATACAATAAGGAGATGAGAGATGAGCAATATGATTCTTGTCAAATTAGTGGATATTCAGTGTTTTAATGTGTTTTCTCACTTAGTAGTTGCATGTAGTAGTGGGGCTCTCTCAGCACTGTATGTTAAGCTGTTAAGCTCAGTAGTGCTGATAACACCTGTTAATGTGATGAAATGCTGGATATTGAAATTCACATTATAAGCTGATGATATTTCTTAAAGCTTTATAAACATTTTTCTAATTGAAAATACAGTAAAATAAAAGTGTACAATTTCAGTAATTATATATTCATGTCTCTGAGAACTGTATGATTAGGTCATTTTGCACAGTATACCTGAAAAACACCTCTGCAAAGCGGTAAACCACTGATGTCATTTCCAGAAGTAAAAGGAATTATAATCTATTCTGTGCTATATGTACTGTATTAATATTTTGACAGATCACTGCATTACCCACAGGCTTATCATATATATATATATATATATATATATATATATATATATATATATATATATATATATATACACATTAAAAATGTTAAATGTTTATTTAAAGACTTGTTAAACCTCTGCATATATTCTTCATGTTCACACATTCCTACATACCTTCATGTCTATGCATTAAATTAAAAGAGTGACATAAAATGCAACAGCAGGGTCCTGTCAGATAAGATGCAAGTGCTTCAGATAGGTAGTGTTTGCTGTAACTAATCGTTCTAACTAATCGGTAAACCGGTCTAGTATACCGTTCTTTGCTGCTGCCAAAGAGTGAGCACCTTCAACCATTAGCAGGCCAACTTTGTTGTTGGATGATGAGGGCACATATGAGAAATGTAGGATTGGGCTTTGTATTGTTTCAGGCTTTATTATTAAGTCTTGAGCTGAGAATATTACACTATAACATCTCCAGAGCTGTTTCTATATCTGCAGTGATCTGATCCAACACTTCTGAGAGAGCACTCAATTACTGTTGTTTAGCAGACGGACTGTATTTCACTTGAAAGTTTGGATTTGCCACTTCCTATGATTATTTTCTTTCCAAGTGTCTCAGCCATACCAAATTTCTTCATGACAAATTCATGTCTCTTTCCAAAAATAACTTAATGTGATGGTGAAGTAGAGAACTGCAATGCATATACAGACATACATACATAGACATTAGATGTGGCACCTGCCCCAGTGCAATCTATATATTTGCTCTTTAAATGTTGCACAATTTAACCATTGCGGCATTAAATGCAAGAGCAACATACAAGGACATTAATAAGTACACATACATACATACACGTTTGAAGCACAATTGATAATTGAGGCTCCAGAATTGTATTTTGAAGAGAAAATTGCATGTCATTTAGTTAGGATGGGATGCTCTTCTCTTTTAATGCCACCCTTCTTCCATTATATCTAACCCCCTGACCTCATCTCTACTTTCTAGTTTTATATGTTGTACTGAACAACTTAGAGTCCAATAGCAGAGCTTTAGACTTTTACTTTAATTGCATGGAAATGTTACTTGCAGAGCTTGCTGACTTGTTTTGGTTGCAGCTTTTCAGTCTGTAATTTACAGTAGAAACCTTTTATTAGAAGCTGGTTAACAACCTGACAAAGTGAATACAGATGAAACCAAATGCAGATGCAGAGCAACGTGATTGTGCATCACGTCTGCCTCTACTGCAGGAAATTGCACAGTTAAGGGCTGACTTTCACACTTTCAAGGATATGTTTTTTAAAAAGGAAAATAATCAAATTTGTATGAAAAGCAAGAATCCATTCCTCCATCAGCTTGTTCTCGCGTTAAATTTCCCAAAAGGACTGAGAAGAGGAAAGGAGCACTTAGGCTGACACTCTAATTTCTCCCTGTCTCTGCCCTACACACTGAATGGGTTAGAATAGAATAGCCTAGAATAGACACAAACAAGGGAATAACAGAGAAAGTATAGTGCACCGGACAGGTTACAGTATCTCCAGCAGTAGTGGCTGGCAACAGTGAAGTCTTATACATCAATATACATACTTTCAACATGTGTTCTGCAATTCTTTCTAATTAAGCCTGCCTCTCTATAGTCATTCTGCTCCTGTGTTTGAGCTGGAAGGAAAGTGACAAGAATGTGTTGTTCTTGTTGTGTGTGATTGTTTGGGGTTTTTTTCTGTGTCAGGTTTGTGTTCTCAAAAGTGAGAGTCAAAAAAAGCAGCCAGTGTGTCCCAATAACACTGCCATAGCTGTTCAGATATTACTTTCTACTTTTGGACCAAACACACACACACACACACACACAGCTGGTCATTCTCGATAATTGTTTGGCCTGCTACAGCACCTTTGCTCTCGCACTTCAGGAAAGACGGCCAAAGGTGAAGTTATGAGATTGGAACAAAGACAAAAGGATGGAAGAAGATGACCCCTATATATATGTCTTTGTCTGCAGGTGCTCTATAAAGATATGTTACACCTTTATGGTGGCAGATGAGGTGACAACAATCACATGGCATGTCACCTGAACATGTTGATGAGGAAAACTAAGAAGAAAACACATAGGCTGTTACCTCTCTTAAAGGCAGTGGTATATTGTTTTCAGTTGGGCTCATCCGTGCTGTAGCTTAGCATCTTTAAACCCACACATGGCTTGTCTTAATTGTACATGGATGGTAAATACTCAAGGATTTCAGGGCACTGTTGCTGTATTATACACAACTGCATATCTTTGCCTGGGGTTACACTGAAGCCTTTGACTCTCTTGGCCACTTTAATACTGACATGGTTAATCCAGAGCTGAGAAATGCACAATGTGTCCAGGGCCTCTTTTCATCTGGCATCAGTATGTATCCTGCATGAAAGGATTACAGCCCATGTAGCAATACATGAAGCATAGACACAAAAAGTATGTGTGTAATCATACCCACCCTTAACCCACTTACAGATGTGGTGAAAGAAACCAGTTGGAGCAAATACAAAATGAGAAGCATAACAAATGTCTACATGTCCAGTGTGGAATGATGAAATATGGGGATGGGGTATGAGACGAAAAGATTGCAAAGTAGTGCTACACAAAGTGGGGAGTGTAGTAGCCTACGTTCAGTATGTCAGATCAGATACAGTGTGCTTGGGATTTGAGAGTTAGCTCTTGCGTAGCAACCTCTGCACTGCACAAAACAACCCTTTTTACATTATGACAGCAAAGGTCCATTACCATACTATTTAGAAGACATACTTTATTGTCATTGGCTCCTCTTAAATGAATGTCATATAACAGAATAAACTTAATACATTACTAAGATGTCACAGCATCAAAATTGATCCCTAAATTACAGAAAACAGACCAAAAGAAGTCAGTAAATTACATTTAGCTAAGGCTAGCTGTGACTGCACTCAGACTAGCCTTAACTAGCTGAAGCACAATCACTGTCACTCTTACACATTGGTTTGTTTGTTTGTTTCAGTGCTATATTTCTGTGGCCTAATAATTTTTATAGGTAAAACACACAAACACACAAAAAGTCACATTCTGGTCTTACCTACATTTTCACCAAATATGTACATCCTGCATTTTGACTTTGTAGAGCAGTGTGTAGTTGTGCATTTACAACCATAGCACTCGGAAATAGTTTTAGCTTTGTGTTTAATGCTTAAGGGGTAGTGAGCAATGACAGTTCATTATATGAACTCCTCCTAACACTATGATAGCCAGAATGAAATCTCTTTTAAATATATGACATTTTTCTGAGGACAACTATCCTATAGTTGACTTAAAGCACCTCACTCTGGATTCATGTCAGTACAAGTGTACAAGTGTGGTTAATGTGTGTGTCAAGTAGATGGTCTGCGTGCATTCTTAGGCGACACCAGCCTAATTACATTATGCTAATTGTAATTGCTACCAATCAGACTCATTCTTTTATCAAGGTGCTTTCCTTGTTATTGTTATTCCTCATTTTAATCATGATTGGACTCTTTGGGAATAGCAATTATCAGTAATGCATTCTTTGTTCTCTCCTATTATAGGAATTTAAATAACTCACCTCAAAAAGTGTGAGAATTCAGGAAAAGTGGGATTAAGTTGTTCAGTCATAAAATCACCACCAATAAGTGTGTAATCTTTTTTTCTGAAAATTGAAGCTTAAATTGATTTTACCTGCTGACCAAGTGGAGCATCCTCAAATATCCAGCAGCTTAAAGAAGTGTTTTAGTGTGTGTGTGTCTGTGCATGTGTGTGTGCGTGTCTGTGTGTTACATTTTTAGTATTTGATAGAGTACATCTACATATGTAAGAGCATGAAATCAAAGGTTTCACCCCTAGTGTCACAAATAATACTTTGACAGAGAAACTGCATGAGAGTGGTGGAATCACAGTGGAGTAGATAAAAAGGCTAGGGACACACACTCACACACTGCCATACACACAAAGGGTCATTTAAAGTGTTATTACAGTGTCTAGTAGGGACTATCTAAAACGCTGTGGGCTACTGAAATGCTGTTGATGCCCACAGCAACCAAACCAATAGGTGGGCTATCTAACAGCTGGTAGGGAGAGATAATGGAAACTGTGTGTGTGCGCATGTGTGTGTGCGTATGTGTGTGTTTCTGTACTTTCCTATAAAAGTGTTAGGTACCACAGGCGGAACTGGTACCTTATGTCAGTCCTGACTTCTTTTCTTTTTCCTACATAGGATCAGAGTTTCTTAAAAACTGGGATATTTTCAGTCAGGGCAACAGAAGTTAGAAAAACAGGGAGTAAATGTTTGGACTAGCTGTGAAAATGTCAGCATGTTCTCATACCAAAACAACAAAATAAGTTGTTTGTCACAGTAATTGTTTTGAAAGGCAATGACAGTTACATAAATCACTCATATGTATGTTTTTTTCAACCTCTATGCTTAAGTTTCAGTCAACTCCTGAGCAAGAAAAACTACTTGGTTCATGGTAGAAAAGGACTGTAGTCATGCTTAGACACAGAAGTGATATAACAAGTCAGACAGTAATTCTGTCTTTGTTTTTGAGCATAGACATTAGTCACATGTATAGGACTGGCTCATGTGTCATGAAAGCATAGGTTATTTTAAGTATTTGAACAAAAACAGGACTAATGTGTGACAATCTCCTCCTAAATCAACTGCTGTTTAAACAATACATAGGCACTGAAGTTAAGAACATGTCGCATCATAACCTGTTATTACTCAAAACAGAATGTGTGCATCTCAAACATATGTAAACACATTTTTCTAGTACTCTAAGATGGAGATTGAAGGTGAGAATCTAAATAATGAAAAGCTATTTATTTAGTAGGTGAGCCAATTACACTGTTTTTCTTTTCAGTCTATTTTCAGTTTTATTATTCATCTTGTTTATACTGGAGGCCTCACTGTATTTTCCTGCAAAATTATTTTTGATTCACTTATAGTGCTGTCTCAATATTCCTAATAAACTAAATCACTGATTATCTTTTTTAACATTTAAAAATGACTAAAACACAAGGAACAGTAAATAAGATGAATTAATGATACAGCTGCTATAAATAGCCACTGCCATGTGTCATGACAGCTGCTCTGGCACTGTCAGAGACCCTCCTTGATGTGGTACAATCTGGTGGTGCAGCAGGTAATAGTATTGATATGCAAAGGGTTGATTTAGGGCACATCTACACGTACAGCATACGTGATACCAATGATTGAGAGTTATACAACAGAACCATACACACAAGAACAGCTTTTAATGAGTCTAATGTATGCCTATATCCATATGGCCATTTCTAGTGAGACTTTGAGAGGTGAATCTACAGCAGAGTTTTATGCTCCTAGGCCCCCTGGAATGTTGTCTTTAAGGAGCAACTTTACATCCCATCTTTGCCTCAACACATGCTCTTGACAAATTCAAAACATTCATTCAAACTGCCGGAGTTGTATTAGTTCTACTACCAGATGTCTAGAGATTAGAATCACAACATATTTTTTTCTCACAAAGTCCTCAGACCTGCTCAACCATATAGACTGCCTGTTCTATCCTCTGGCTGGTGGTTAAGGTTATAGAATGATTATGAATAACAGAAACAACATAGACTACTGGTTTCACATGGGTAGGTCCTGTGTTTTGTTGATGCATCCAAAACCACTTCAACCTCCTCCTAGCATGGACTTTCTCACTCTTCATACTATGTCACCTGACTTCCTCCTTTGCTGCTGTCCTTATTATTGCAGCCACAAGAGGGCTCTTTACAATAAAACGTAATTATGGGTCATAAGCGGATGCAGTGAAAACCTACGGGGCCTCCTTTTATCAAGAGGACAGTCTCTTATCCTCTGTAAAGAAGCTAATCTAAAACTACCATTTCAATGGACTCTATAGACTTGGACCAGACTCAATACATAGTATAAGTAAAGTAAAGTTGTAATATTTAGTCATTAGTCACTCATTGGTGTCAGTATGGTCTTGATTGGGATGGGTAAAGCAAAAATAGCCGTTAACTGCAGTCCTGCAGTAATGTGTAAAATTCATTAACTCAAAAAGTGGCAAGGTGTAAATATGAGCTAAGATGTTGCTGGAAAAGTTCACAGTTAGTCAACATTCCTTGCATAGATAAAAGTTAATGGTACATGTGAGATCTAAAATGAGGAATTATATGTACTTGAGTTCTCCAAACCAAAGCGGTTTCAATTTAGGGGCTGTAAGAGTTAACTTATGTTACTCCAAGAAAAATATATATTTCATTCTTATTATTATTTGTGCAC
This sequence comes from Lates calcarifer, assembly GCF_001640805.2. Classification (NCBI taxonomy): domain Eukaryota; kingdom Metazoa; phylum Chordata; class Actinopteri; family Centropomidae; genus Lates; species Lates calcarifer. Next base: position 6,511,937 of record NC_066851.1, read on the forward strand.
CCTTGTAGTAGTTTGGAAGCAACAAAAATAATTTGCAGCCCCCTAAAGCTCCAGTGAAACCTGCACCCCTGCTGGTCAATATATTTTTATGAAGGTAAAGGCCTTCAACAGCCATTTTCCCAAAATGAAGTGCTCCCAGCTCCAGCTTCTCCTGCAGCCTGTTAGCTATAATAGTCAGCCATATTTCTCTCAAAGGTTTTCAGTGGCACCATGTAAGCTCTGCAGCGCTGCTCCAAGGCTGGTGCTATTTCTATCAAAGGCTCTGCGCCCGTCTACAGTACATCATAAAGACTTGACTCGCACCCTCTGTCTTCTCATCTCCCTGCCTCCTTCCCTCACCTTCCTCCCCTTCAACTTTCTCTCGTTCTGTTTCCCTCCCTCTTGTGTTTTCAACCCTGCTCATTAATTCACAACCTGCAGCCATGTGGGTGAGAGAGAGAGAGAGAGCAGAGAACAGAGAGCAGACAACAAGAGAAACTAAAATGACAGAAAGTTCATGAGCTGAGGGCATGTCGGATGTGTTTTGTCTATGTGTGTGTGCGCGAGTGTGCATGAGGGACATTTGATTCAGTTTAATGAAACGTCAACTTTATGGTCTTTCTAACTCATGTAGGTGAATATTCAAGGGGAAATCTTTTTCCTCTGGGTCACGGCACATTCCAAATAAAATGAAACAATGTGCGATACAAAATGAACCACAATGAAATGACAGCCACATGTTTAATAAGACAAAACAGTCATTATCGTGCAAAAGCACAATAAGTCACGTGACAACTGTGGACAAATGGAAAATGCAAGGTAGGTCAGGCGTTTCAGGATGGCAGAACTGTACAATTCAAAGCATTAATTGACAGGAATTATGGGGTGCATCCATCACAAGATGGTTGCACAAGGTAACAAAATGTAATTTTCAGTAACAGTCACTAATGTGTTTATGAGCCTGGGGTCAAAAAAGAAAATGCTCCTGGTCTATATTTGTTTCTTCAATAATGCTGTGTCTTCTGGCAGATGGCAAGGGAGCACACAGTCTCAGCTTGAGGTGAGTTGTGTCACTAGATTGATATGTCCAGTATAGGTGGGAGTGGAGACCTGGGGTTGTACTGTGGCATGTTTATAACTCTGTCCATGGCTTTGTGAACAAAGGTCTACCCAGCTCCTAAATTAGCCAGGGATGCTGCAACGTAGAGAGGGAGTATGGCAGAAAATGTGTCGAAGGTTTAGATGGCACTTTAAGGTGCTTCAATTGCCCATTGCCCATCTAGTGTACACACACAATACTTGCTCCACAAACTGTCCAAATTACAGAGTCATGGTTCAAAATGATTCATCAACAGATTTTCATCCTTACAGCGTGTTTCAAGGTGCCTAAACTCTTTGCAGTCTGTTGTGTTACCAGAAACTAATGATGGCCTTTTCTGAAGTTGAGGCTTATTGCATCACTTTAGCAGATCTCCTACAACGGATACATCTACACTATGTCAAGTAATTGCATTTTTTTATTATGTTGCTTAAGGGAAGCAAAGAAGGCAGCACATCAGCAAAAGTTGAACAAAAGATAAAAACTGCCTAGTTAAAAGGAGAGTGTTTCTTGGTGCAGGAGGAAAAGTGATGCGCTAATAAAAGAAAGAAAAGCAGGACTGTTGTTGGTTAAGGGTTATTAAAGAAAGAGTGTTACAGGATTGGCGCTGAAAACAGACAGCTAAAGTCACATGCGTAAGAAGCATCATATAAAGCATTTAATGTGAATTGGAGGTGCTTCCCTGGATTATTGTGTGTATGTGTTATTTAACTTTATCACTCACTTTAAAAGCCACTTTGTCCATCGTCATCTCAAAAGGAAATGCTGTTTTCAATATTATCTTTTTAAATGTGGCTCATAGATTTCTGGATGTGTGTAACCCTCAGCAATAGGTTTGTCCACATTAAGTTTGACAGATACAAAATCACCAAAGAGCATGACCAGAGAAGAGGTCAAGGTACAGTGGCCCAGAAGTGCCAGTCATCAAAAGCTAATGTGAAAAAATAAGATGCTTTTTTCAGGAGTTTCCACGATGCTAGAAGAACTGTGTCATATTCTGTAATGAGGCAGCATGTTGACATGCACAGCTGCACATTCTGCCACCCATATTAGTAGGATATTAGGAGTAGATGATTTGGCATGAGTCATTCCACCAGTGTGTAGGACATATGTTTCACTAAACCACTTAGTAATCTGGTTCAATATGTTGAAATAAGTGAAGGAGTCTTTATCACATATTTTCTTGGTATTAATTCATCTTTGGGAATACTCATCTTTAAAGCTGTAACAATTCATCAAATAGTTATTCAAATAAAATATATCAGCAGTTATTTTGACAATCAATTAAGCATTTCAGTCATTCTTCAAGCAAAATGCCAATTATTTGGAGTCGTAATGATTCTACGTCCAATATTCACTCTCCTTTTAGCTCTGGTTTGGTCTCCACCCACTCCTGAACGAAATATCAGGCTCCTTAGCTGCTTAATGCTGCACTTTGTTCACTACCTCGTCTCTTACTGTGTCTGTCTGCTGTTTGGTGCTGAGCAGGTGGAGTACAGTGAGGCACAGATTTCCTAAATTAAGGAAGAATGCAGAAAGTACAGTGAAGTGACAGTTCAGTGAAGTCATTGCCAACTTTCAGAGCCTGAACATACCCCCAGGTTATGGTGCATATTTTAGAAACTGTTTCTGAAATGAAGTGACAGTATTTCACTGACTCTCTGCATACTCTTCACTAACTGCACTAACTAATCATCTAAGATTTTAGACAAATACAAAAATCAGATTAATGGTGATTTTTGTGTAAATTTTCCAACACTGACTGAACATCCCAAGATCAATCTTTGCATTTACATCTTTTCTCAGCAAACATATGACACTGCATCCACACTGAATGCTATGTGTATGCAGTAAGTGGTTCAGTTAGGGTCGCATTAGGTGTGAAATGTTGACTTTGGCAAGTTGTTACAACCCAAACAAAAAAATTAAGGTAAAAAGTGTCATAGATGATGGTTGATGTATTTGCCACCCTCAGCTATGACAGTCCTGCAAACTATGATATTAAAACTTAACTCTCAAGAATCAAACTGAATCAGAATGAATTGATTCTGAGCAGTGCCAATATCTGCTCTCTATAAGGATAGTTTTGCGTCAGTCTGCAGCAAATCGTCATCTCTATACATCAGCCGATGTCACACTAACTTGCACCCACTCATTTTCACTCTATATCTATTTTTATAATTTCTTCGTAGCATGACAGCATGAGTCAAATAGTGCTGTGTACCAGTGTTGCCTATCATTTGTTGAGTAAACTCAAATATTGACCTGTTGTCTGTCTCCACAGCTCTTTATTGACTGAACTCTGTTGTTTCTGATTTAGAATTGGATTGTTCTTGAGACTTTTAGCCTGTCTGAGCTCCAAAACTCCTCAACTCTTAACCCTTCATGTACATGTAAAGAAAACATCCCAGGGTATTGTAAAAATGATCTTCAGTTTGAGTGAACTTAAAAAAGACTTGCAATATGGAAGAGGCCTTTATTTGTGCATGATGATGAGGATTATCAAAATTCAGGTTTAGTTCCAGGAAGTCACAAGTGAATCCCTGAAGGATTTAAAAAGCTAAACTCTGTGGTTTCATAAGTTCATAGTGACTTGGCTTTGAGGTTGTGTATCTTAAGCCTTAAAGTTGGCAGGTCGGCAAACTGGCAACACACACTGGTAAAAACAGAAAGTGACTAACTCAGTGCAAAGCTGGTATTTCGTGGCACAGAAAAGGCTGCAGAAACAGCTTACCTCCAGCACCTGAGACATGACTGTGTGTGTGATTATGTGCCTGTCAGAGTGCACTTAAACATTCTATTTATGGATGTGTACAAAAATAGATGCATTGATATAGTAGCTGAGAAGTTCTGAACCTTTGTCTGTAAATTATACCATACGTTGGATGGGATGTGATAGACTGACCTGCAGCTCTGAACAGGAACTTATTTTACTTTAAAATCAACTGAACCTAAATCTAGTTTCTCTTTTCCGTGTGGTTTAAGCTCCAAATTGCCTATTCAGAATGCAAATTGGCAGTTATCAGCTCTGATCCTTCCCCCTGGTTCTTCAAAACAGGAGAATGCAAAACAGAAACAGGATGGATTAAGGAGAGAGGTAAGAGTCCTCTGTGGTTTCATGTTCCTCTTTTTTGAAAACTTGGATAACAAGTTGTTTTAAACAATGTTTTAAAGTGTCACAGCATCCACAAAGCTGTTGGAAATAATGGGTCTCATGCACGAATTAGTCTGAGTGATTTAGGAAACTTTATAGCGTTACATTTTCTAGTATTGGAAATTAATGAGTGAATATGATACTAAAATGTCAAACAAACTTAATACAAAATTAACATCATGTTCACCATATTATCATCATCAGGGCTTGCCGATTTACTGAAAGGTTGTTTTAGATTTGCCGTTTCTACATTTCAGTAGTTGGTGGAAAATTCTCTCACTCCTCACACTGCCTCAGGGTCTTAATGCAGACCATATCATTCTCTGTTGCACCCGACAGTGAAACATCACCTACTGTAGGCTGTAATATTCTCTAGTCTAATATCTCAGTGACTGTCACCTCCTTGACCGCCTTGTATAGTAGTCACAGACCATTATGTTGTAGAAAGACATTTTTCTGCATCTCACTTCACGTTGCCTGAATCTTTCCCTGTTTGTTTCTGTGACAGTACCGCTGCTGCTCTGACGACACATCACCGACAGATGTACCAATGTTATTTTTTGGAATTGTTTTGTTGTTTTTGTTTGCTGACTTCTGATAGGAGGACTTGAGGCTCCGCAGTAAGACATTCCTTTTTTGTTTGACATATTTGTGAATGAATCGCTCCCACAAACAAAGGGGGACAGACAGCCTAATATGGTGTTGATTATGCTAATGATCAAATCTTATGTGCACCTCCTCATGAATAGGTGGTTTTCATCAGAGAGTTTGGTGAACCGGACTTGGAACACTCATATGAACAAACCTCACAGAAAAAAGGACAAGAACATGAAAACATTATTGCATGAGGCCCAGTTAGTATTAGGCCCAGTGTTACATTATAATACATTGAAATGTTTGACAATAAAGTCGTGGTGTTACGAGAACAACATGTCATATGTTGTACATGGATTTGGTTGAATACTTAGTAGTTGGTTTGTCAAATTTATGTCTTGTTAACTTCCCCACCTCCAATGAGCAGAACTGCAGGGCACCACCACTCCCCTAGAGCATCAGACAGGAATCTGATTTATCAACATTTTCCCAATTATGTATGTATTCAATCAACAATCACCTTGTTAAACAATAACAAGTCTATGTCATAGAAAACTGGACTGAGATTAGTAAAACTAATCAGATCCGCTGAGTTTTGGATGTGAGAAAACTGCATTAGAACACATTCTGAATGGCTCCTCCACAACTTCTGCTACATCAAACTGTTAAGAAAACATTAAAAACACACATACCAACACATCCTGACCCTTCACCATGACTTTTAACAGCAAAATGACCAACTGATCCCAGAGCTGTGTGACAGAACTGATCTAATTAGCACCGCTATGTAAATAGCAGTGGATGTTTGCTTCAGCTGCTGCTTCAAAACATGTCTAGTTATGTGAATCATATATCACACGCTGTAACTGGTTTCATTTAAATATCTCAACATCTCTGCTTATAAGATACTAATTGGTTTGACTTATAACTTCAAGCCAACAGACTGCTCTCGCTCGTTTACTACCACAGTTAATGGAAGTCTCATAATATTTTTGACTTTTCCTAAATCATTTACTTTATTCTGAGATCTGAGATTATTTTTTTTCACTCTGTTATACTGATACAAGAAGTTTTCTCTGTAAAAGTTCTATCAGGTGTAGAAGTGGAAACTTTTATTTGATGAATCAGTTTTTTGGACTATCCTGGTGGTAGTCCAAAAAACTGATTTATGCCACTCAATAACATCACACTTGTCTCATACACTGCTTTCCTCTATCCGCCTCTTTTTTTTTGCTCTCTCACATCTCTTGTCTTCAGTTATTTGCAGGGATACCAGCAGAACCTGCTGTCTTCCTTTTGTTTTTATATATTCAATCTTTTATGCTGGTCTTGGCTCACCTCTTCCCTCTTTTTAGATTTTGCTTTGCTGTCTTTCACCTTCCCTCTCTCTTTCTGAGCGTTTCAAGGTTTAATTTCCCTCTGGTGCTGCTTCTTCTATTACTTTTTTATCCTGTTTTCATCCTGTCTTCCTCTTTCTCTCTTGTGCATTCAGGCACTTTGTTATTAAACTTGTTCATTCATTCATTCACACTTTTTTCATTTTTAATTCCATTTTATGTTTTCCTCACATATGGAATCTATATTTCTCTTCTGATCCATTCTTTGTATTGAAAATGAGGAGCAAGAGGAAGACAGTGAGCTTCCCTGAGGACACACAACCTTCAAGTTTTGCTGTTCAGTATGAAAAGGTGTCAAAAAAAACCTTGCCAATCTTTGAAAAGCATTTTCCGCAGATGCAAAAAAACAATGTCAGACATGCAACACTGACAACACTCAGCTTTCTTAGCCTCTGCATCTATTCTTTGATTTAAAAGAATCATAATGTGAGTCATCCTCTATGTCTGATCTGGTCTCGACAAGAAAACAGTATTGGTCTTCCAGAATTAACATGAATGCTCAGACACAAAGCAGCAAATCTGATCTCTGAATTGAAATTGTTAATGACATGTTATCATTTAAGAATTTTGTCTCCCACCTGCATGACATTTAAAGGCAATTTAAAGTATTTATACTGGTGATACAGGCCTGTGTTTGCAATTGCCACAACTTGTGAACTGATAAGGCTGTAAAATTGATGATCATTATTTATTCACTTTATTAGGAAAACCTGTATACCCACTCCTTCATTCAGTCATCCCATCAGCCAGTCTCGTAGCAGCAGTGCATTGCATATAGTCGTGCAGACAGAGGTCAGGAGCTTTAGTTCATGTTCTTATCAAACACAAGAATGGGGAAAAATGTCATTTCTAACTGTGACATGATTAAAAGTGCTGATCTCCTGAGATGCACAACAGTCTCTGCATATGAAAATGCCTTGTTGTTCAGAGAGATCAGAGGAGAATGGGCAGACTGGTGGGAGCTGACAGAAAGGCTACAGTAACTCAGATAACCACTCCTACACCTGTGGTGAGCATAAAAGTGTCTCAGAATGCACAACGCAGTGAACCTTGAGGTGGATGGGCTACAACAGTAGAAGACCACGTCGGGTTCTGCTCTTGTCAGCAAGAACATTGAGGAGGCTGCAGTGGGTACAGGGTCACCAAAACTAGACAGGTGAAGACTGGAAAAACATAGTCTGCTCTGATGAATCTGGATTTCTGTGTATGAACACATAGACCCAACTTGCCTTGTGTCTACAGTCCAGGATTATGGTAGTGGGATGATGTGGGGAATGTTTTCTTCGCACCATGTCACAAAGCAAAATTCATCTCAAACTGGTTTAATGAATATGACAATGAGTTCAGTGTACTTGTACAGTACAGTGCCCTCCCCAGCCACCAGGTCTGAATCCAGTGGAACACCTTTGGCATGTAGGAGAAACTGGAGATTTGCTGCTTAAATGTGCAGCTGACAAATCTGCAGAAATGGTGTGATGCAATCACATCAACATGGACCAGAATCTCAAAGGATGTTTCCAATATCTCGTGGAATCCATGCCATAAAAGGCTGCATTGAGAACGAAGGGAGGCCATACTCTGTATTAACTAAAGCATATCATGGGCAACGTTTAGAGTCAATAACAGATCTTTAAAACAGTGAAATATATGGCAACAGATAACTTAAAAGCAGCACAAGGTTTTCTATTAACTTATTATTACTTTTTTTATTTTGCAGGGTTAATGAGAGCTGTGCAACTGAATCAAAACCAAAATAATGAGCCGAAAGACACTTAAATTACATATTGTCAAATAATCAATTGTTTATGTAAAAGTAAACTTTTTACATTTGGGCATTTTAGCAGATTAGTTTCCACTTCATCAGGTTTATGTCTGAGAGGAAACCCATATGGACGCAGGGCCAACATGCAAAATTAAATGCAAAGCCACAGGACTAGCTCAAGCTAACAGCGATTTTATGTGGTTTCTCTGAGTTGTACATTTGTCATCCAAAGGACATCTTACAGTTAGTATGAGAAAGAAAGCAAGAAAGAAAGAAAGAAAGAAAAATGTACTGACTGCCTTCTCAGTCTCCTTCCTCACCACCTCCTCTTCTCCCCTCTCCCTCCCACAACAGTCTGCTTCCTTTGATTAATGAACTCTCCAGCTCAAGGATACATTTATGTAACACACACAGATTTATCTCACAGCTTTATGCAGCAGTGCTCTAACCCAAGCAGAGCACATTTCCTGTGTTCATTGTCTTGCTCATTATATAGTAAAGTTTTTCCCATCAGTCAAGGCAAACTAAATACAATCCATAACATCAATCTTGGTCTGCTGTGTACAGTAACATTTCTTAATCACCACGAGCTCCAGGTTTGTTAAGATAGGTCATTTCTTTATCACGGTAACACACATATTCACTGTCACATCGATTATGGTGTTGTCTTCAATTTAAAGTATGCCGAGTCTTTATCATTTATTTGATATTAGATAAAACATCAATCATAGTTTAGTGTCTGCACTATAAGGTAATATGTGGGTATAGTTCATCATACATCATACAATATGAGGAATGTTGAGTCAACATGTTATTTCATTTAATGTTGGTAAGTCAGGCTGTACCTGTTTCATGTTTTTGTTTTCATGCTCATCATCTAAATTCTGGCTTCATGACATTTACATTTGAAATGATGCACAGTAATCATCACAGGGCACATACATGTATCTGTGTATGACTGGATAGAAGAGTAATGGTGAAGGGACATTCTGAGTATTAGTCCTGTCAAAAATATATATTGACAGCTTGAGCCCTATGTTTAGTCTGTATTTGATAACATTTTGCCAAACTTGCACAAATAAATGTATGCTGACTTATCTATTAGCAGTTCCTGTGTGTACTGTACTCATAGATGTACAGGCAACTATCACTGCATTACTCTGATACTAAAAAAAACTTCTCAGGCAATTTCTTGAGTTACTAGGAACATATTCTTTTCAATTTAAGTGGTTTATATGTGTTTATTCACATTTATTCACATTATTCACATAATTATAACCTCTGAAAGTTCAAGTCACACTGAATGTGAAAATACTGGCATCATGTCTATGTGTGAAAGAGTGCAACCTGTCGCAAAGTGTCAATTGGTGGCAAGGGAGTTCATGTCTGTGTAGAGCTGCTTAAAATTAATGCAAAGTTACTTGTCACTGGACCTGGGAGGGAATGTTTTATTTAAGATGCTACTTAGAAGACTTAACAAGCAATCTTTACAGCATTAACTCAAACACACAGACTGGCAAGTAAACATATCCACTGCTAATGCTGGCTATGTAGCAAAACTTACAAACAGCTCCTTTAATCACACGAAGCAGGGGGAGTATGTTGTTTTTCTGGAAAAAAAAAAAAAAACAGAAGCTTTTTTCAAGTTTCTTGAAATGGGGGATCCACACAGTTAGAAATCATTCCCTGTGATGCCCTACCTTGGTGAACTGGAGGGATGGAAAGTAATTTAATGACACAAGCTATGAAGGGTTAAGGGAAATGGGCTTAAATTTTATTTTTGAAAAAACAGTCTAGGAAACACTTGCACTGGTTTGAAATAGAAACCATAAATCATGTTGACCATGGCTTCTTTTACTTAAGGTATCCTCAGGAATCAAAATAAACTTCTGACAGTGATTTATAGTTTATAACTGATACAAATAGTTCTTTTAATTGTTGCCATATATTTTGAAATAGATGAAACAGTAGCTCCTTGCAACATGGAATCTTATCAAAATGAAACCAGGCATACCCACTCATGCAATATTTCACCACACCAATCTGATGTCCCGGACTGGTGGACAGGACGTACTCTACTGTATTCTGTTGACTTGCTCTTCCCGGCAGATGAGGTCACTTTGGATTTCCATGCACTGCTCTCATGTACAAACCATTATTCATGGCACTGCTGGGCAGACTTAGCATGTCTTTTTTATCTAACCTAACAGCGCTGCAGGCAGTGCGGCATCAGTAATCACACCAACAGACTTCACAACACTGCACTTTGCACTGGCCTTCGTCACAAAGAGCCAGAGCACAGACAATTTATCATCCATGTCTTGATACAGAAACAGCCACTTAAAGTCCCAGGAGAGAGACCTCATGTGTCTTCATATAGACAGACCCTCCAACTGGCACATCTCTCTGTAGGACTGGGGAAGTGGGAAAGATAAAGTGGGCTGAAATGTCTGACAATTATCTGGGAAAGTGGGTGACCATCATTCTCTACAAGGTGCATGCCATTATGAGAAAGGTCTGACATTTTAATCAAAATTCTACAGCTCAAATAAAATAGTAAAAGTGTTAGAATAAAATAAAAAGTATCCGATCTTTAAAAGGGTTATGGTGGATTTTCCACTGGGGATCAGTTTTCTATTGCCTTGCAATACTTTCGCATTACTGTGCATTAAGTTTTTCCATTTCTAGATACATAGGACAAGGTAGTATAATGATCCAGTCTAGTTACATGCATATAAAGTACAATGCCAGTTTAGGGAAACACTCAGCAGATACTATAAAAGGAGAGCTGATGTGTCCTTTCAAAAGACAGAGCTGCAGCTGTTCTGTCAAGCTGTGGTGGTCAAAGCTGCGGCTGTAGATATGGCTATCGTAGCTTTACTGTGGCCACTCCTTGGTGCAGTGCTTATATCAGATATGACAGATGTGTTATCAATACATGACAGGAGGTCAGGAATACAGCTGTTTCTCAGTCAGCTCAGCTATGTCAATTCACTGCACACACACACACATATTTAGTTACTGTTACACCTATTGCAAACAGATGTATCACAACCATCATCATATTGACCAAAGCACAGCCATGGCTACAGCAACAAAGTGAACGCCAAAGCTATGCCATCCCATGGTTATCCTCAAAATCACAGCTACAGTCTATGGCTGCACCCTCAGAGTCGTGGAGTCAAATCATCAGATGAGGAACCTCAATTCAACTCTTAGTTTGCCAGTCCACACATTTCTAACACTGGGGCTGACTAGGTGCACTCTGCTCATTCTGTGGAAGAGGAGGACTCACCATGCCCCAGGTTCACCCAGAGAACTCTGGACCCCAACTTACACAGAGAAAGAAAAATACAGCATTGTCAGGTTTGTTGAACAGGACATGAGGCCAGTAAACTTTGTCAAGGGGGAAAAATAATCAGCACACTAGAGTCGGGGTAAACAGTGTCTAACACAGATTTGCAAGCAGTGGAGACAAAATATGACACAGCTAAAGAGGTGGTCGAGACAAAATGACATTTTGTTCTGGTTTTAGAATTAGATTTTATAGGTTACATCTCAATTCAAGTGAGTTACATGTTTCTTGTTTTTCTGTTTTTGTTTTGTTTTGCTAATGACAGACCTATGCGCAGGCCCGAACTCGGTGTGGTCTTGGTTTGAGGTATGTTTGGTAGATACTGTTTTTCAAAAGAAAATGCCAACTGTAGATTTTGCTTGTAAATTTCAAACTTAACACTTGCTCTGATACAGTATGCCACAGAACACAAGAGGCCCAAATATACGCTGGACTATCCTGGATGACTCAGGTCAGATGGTGCCACACTTCTTGAACACTTACTAAAATCTTAGGGATTAAATTCCACTCCCAAACTGACAGTGAGCTGTCTTCCAAGGCACAACAAGATTCCAATACTGTGGAGTGAAAAAGTAGCATATTGCAGAACGCACCTTCTAAGATACAATATCAGTGTGTAACATGTTAATATACAGTTACAGTACAGTGATATTATGAGATATTTGTCTTCAGAAAATGTAGCACATAAAAGATTAATATTACAATTTTTTTGTGGCTAGAGTCATTCTTTATTCTTTATCATTCCTTATCATATCTCATTTTTTTGGTAGACATAAAACATAAGAAACAATGTTATGCATTTCTTTTATTTATTTATTTTCGCTTCACTAGGACACTGGGAATCCCAGTAAATTTTCTTTCATGGTTTTATGATTTTCAAGGAAAATTAACTGTGAAATGAACATTTAAGCAGAAAAATAAGGCATCTGTGATGAATCATCTACTTGCTGTGTCCTTGTGTCAATGTCATTCCACTACACCGCTGCACGCGCACACATACACACACACACATTTGTCATGCTGTCAGAGAGCACACACGTTTTTATGGCGTGTCCGACAGAGGAATAGTGAGACAAACATGATGAACAAGGTAATTACACAAATGTCACAATGATGACATGCAATTATAAAGGTGTGTCCATGTGCATGTGAGAATATGTTTGAGTATGTGTATCTACAAGCTCACTGGGGAGGAAAAAGTGACACTGGCAGAAACACGTGATGCTGTTATGCTATATTACACATAAGAGAAGAAGGGGTGGAGAAACCAAGAATAAAGTGAAAGAGATCAAAAGAGGATGAAAAGGAAAAGGAAAGGGAAAAAGATATGACAGAGACAGACAGGTAGGTGCCTGCTGATATCATTCCCATGTTAATTTCTCTAGCAGCCTATTGTACATAATCAGACCTGTCTCTCTTCTCCCCTCGCTCTGTGACACACACTTACAAACAATTCATCAGTGAGGCTATGAATGAAATCATGCGGTACAATAGGAGATGGCAATGATAATAAACAAGAAGAACATATGTGACTCACATTCATAAACAGAGCTGATAATAAATGTTACTCTACAGTCACTGATGAGATAAGGTGATGGAAAAGTGGAGGACTGAAGAATCAGAAATAAGACGTTTTCTTAAAAATGGGAAAAAAGCCACAGTGTGTTTTCCTCTGTGTGTGTGTTTCTTGCACACTTGACTGTTAACTTTGTAAATAAGTCATTGTCTGTCAAGTTTTCAGACAGAAAGTGTTTTATTTGACAATCATGACAATTAATAAAAGAGCTTTTACAGTTTCTTTCTGATGGTTGGATGACAGCAGCTCAGACTGATGTATGGGGACTGTTCCTGTCCAACCAAACAAAACAGACTGATAAAAACAATGTCTCACAAATATGTGTTTTTCTGACACTGCTCAGAAAGGCGTCTAACCAACCAAGGAAAACTTCATACACTTTTATACCTCTTCAGGAGTTACCTTGTCCCTGAAACACAAAACTCATGACTACTAGAATTTGTTAGTAATAAAAGTGGCCATAAAAAAGTGGGAATGCAGAACAAGGCAGCAGTAAATACTGTATATCTTTCACCCAGTGAATTATTAATGTTATTCATGAAGTACTGCAGTGGATTTACTACTTTCAGAGTTTGCAAAATTGAATCAAAATATTTCTTGTGAAATATGGTCAAAAACCAAAATAACAAGACTAAGAGTCTACAGTCACGCTAACATCTCACTGACTGAGGCTATACTAAGGCACAGAGGTGCATAAATAGGTTATATGTTCACAACAGAAAGACAAGCATGTTTGCCAAATTCAAGTCATGAACTTATGATAGTGCTAAAGGTTGAGTGAACTATGTTTTTACATTTCATCCTCTGGGGATGACAAATGTCTGGACTAAATGTCACAGCAATGTGCTAAATATGTGTGGAAATATATGAAACAAAAAGTCAACCTCACAGTGACTTACACAGGTTAATTTAAAATACATTGTGAACCACAAATATTCATAAACGATTTAATGGCAATTCATCAAGAGGAAGTTGAGATATTTCAGTAAAAATGATGACTTTGTAATTGTGCTAAAGGTGAATCAGGTGGATCACCAAAGTCATTGGAATTCATCCTCTAGCAGATTTCACTGCAATCCCTCTGATATGTCTTGATATTTCACTGTGAACCACAAATATTAACCTCAGTGAACAGGTCCAAGGATATGTTGAAAAAGAAATTCATGTCAATCCATCCAACAGTTGTTGAGATATGTCAGTCTGGATCAAACACTATATTTATCAGGAATTTATTTTATTTTATTTTTATTTTTTTATTTATTTATTTTTTGGCAACTGCACTGGGATCCATCTAATAGTTAGAGATATAGTTAGATATTTCAGTCTGGATCAAAGTGGTCAAGTGACAGCCCACAGACCAACATTTCCATAGGCACTATTGTGGCTAAAAATGCATATCAGTCCAATAAGGTTTTTTTCACATTCCCTCTTTTCTCTTCTTTATGACTGAGAAGCCCCAATATAGTGCACATTCCTAGAACCAAGCCAATTAATCAACAAAGAAAAGTAGAGAACTGTTGATTATTGATTAATCATTTGTCAATTAAAAAAATGCTACAAAAGTTCTACTCCCAGTTTGTAAAATGATACTTTATTTGTCTTGACTGACTGCAAACTAGATATATTAAGGTTTTGGGCTGCTGGTTGAACAAAACAAGCTGACTAATTGAAGACATCGCTTTGGGCCCTGGAAGTTTAATAAAATACAAATTAGAAAACTAGCCATTGTCATTTAAATTCTCAATTTCTTTGGACATTTAAAAATTATCATAACTTTTAAATCATGAAAGCAAGAAGTTGCAACAACATCAAGTTGGCAAATGACAAATCTGGCAAGACTTCTCTCCCTCATCTCAGTCTTTCTTCTCACACCTTCTCCCTCCCTCAGCAGTCTCTCCCATCTCTTGCTTTCTCTTTCTACATCTTGTTAATTTCAGAGACATGAAAGGTTCCCTGCAGAACAAAGTCAGTCTTTTGTTTCCTAACATCAAAGGTTCGAAACCTCCTTTTAAGCCGCATGATGACCAACTTTTAAAAGCGAGAGAAAGGTGGGCTCAGCTGAAGAACAGAGTGGAGAGTTGACACAGGGAATAGATCAGAAACAATGCTCCCTCTCCT
The DNA here is from genome assembly GCF_001640805.2 of Lates calcarifer. Lineage (NCBI taxonomy): Eukaryota > Metazoa > Chordata > Actinopteri > Centropomidae > Lates > Lates calcarifer. The sequence goes on from NC_066851.1 coordinate 6,526,971, forward strand.
CTCCACCTCTTTCCCTCTTCATTTTCACTTCCCTGTGTCAACTTTAAATTAACAGAAGGTGTAACTGAGAAAGACATGGAGAGGGAGATATATGGAGAGGAAGTGTTTATCTCAGTTCATGCCACAGTGTGATCATGTTGCAGTTATCATCAGCCAGCTATCTAGAACATATAACTATCACATTGAACATTTGATCCTTAAGATTGTCATATCAAAAACCATTTCTGATAGAATCTATGATTAGTAGTAGATTAGTAGTTGTCATTGCTAGCAGCAGAGTCTGCCTTTGTGGTGCAGTATTCAGACTGCACACCAAACACAGGGGTTAACACTGCATGCACCATGGTGCAGACGAAAGGTTGATGCATACACATTTTTCACACTATAGCAAAGACAACACTCAATTATTAGTTAACTGACCATCATCAGGGTTCAACATTATAACTGGTCCGTTGTCCCGGACGCACTGTGTAAGGTCTCCAGGCCAGTTGATTGCACGTTCCACTGGCCCGCTCAGGCCAATTAAAATACTGACATAAAAACAAACTAGAACTGAACGTCACATTATTTTCCTGTGATGCTGTTGTTGTGCAGATGATTTTTGTCCATTATTAACATCAACATTTCATAAGCGTTGCGCACCTGTGCATTATCGTTGAAAGGCGGCTGCCTTTCAACTATAAGGACATCACAGGACAAGTTGAGGGAGAGTTACAGGGAGTATGGGAGCCTGGCGAGACCTCTGGAGTTGGCAAAACCATGATTCAGCTAATACTTTGGTCTTTTGCCAAATATGCTGGTCAGTGCCAACATACACAGACAATTAGGTGAAGTATAGAGACGATAGTGTTGTTCTGCCAGTGAGGTGTCACAGCAAGATGCACTCACTAGAGTTAAATAAATTACTTTTGTGTGAGATCATTTCATTTTGTTCATTAAGAGTGTACAAAGTAACATTCAGGGTGCCCCCATAGCCGAATGGTTGAGGCGCGTACCACATAGGGTCCTAAGTGCTCTGAGCAGCTGGTCCCTGGATCGATTCCCGGTCTGGCCAGATCTTTACACCTTTACAGGGTGTCATTCCCGCACTCTCTCTCTCCCTGTTTCCTGTCTCCTCTCCACTATCCTGTCAATAAAGGTGAAAAAGCCCCAAAAAAATACCTTCCATCCACTGATCATAATTTGTTACAATTACTTATTCATATTTATGTTTTTGACCTGTCTTCAAGTAACTAAGTTATGTTAATTGACAACAGCTGCAGAAGAACTGCCAGAACTCTGTTGTTGTATAGTGAAATTCTGCATTGGCACTACCAGAAAACTTTCTGGCTTAAGTCAGTTTATTACTCTGTGTCTGTGTGTGTGTGTGTGTGTGTGTGTGTGCGCCTGCATGTGTGTGTCTGTGTGTGTGTGGTTGATTAATTACTTGTGTGGACTGTGAGTTTAGCCAATTAAAAAGTCAGCTACTTTGTTTAACAACACCTAGAACATTCCTATTTGGATCCTGGTAATTAAGTGATCATTAATCATAGGGCTTTCATTAGCAAGCAAGAGAGGAAGAGAGTGGGAGAGACAGAGAGAGAGTGTGTGCTTGTGTGTGTTGTGTGTGTGTGTGTGTGTGACTGTCAAAAAACCAGCAGTCCACCCTCTCCAAATCCCTAAGAAGAGCTGCACACTGGATTATGAAACACACACTGACACACCCATAACTACACACACACAGTTTACTTCACCTTGATAACATGGCTCAGTATTCACCCATATCACAGTTTCTCTCTCTGTTTGCTGACAAATCCGGTGTTAATAATGTAGTGGAGGTTTTACAGCTCATTAAAATGTAGTGAGAGCATCACTGTCTGTTAATCAGGGGTGTCTGCTGGGACTCACTAAGCTACCTGAGTCCAGAATTTGGTTTTAGCTATTCTCTTTAAACTGAAGGGCAAAGATCTTGAAAAACTTGAAATCCATTTCATGTTCTTTTCATTAATACTCGCCTTCGGAATATGAAGATCATTGTGTACTTAATTTGGTCTCACAACATTTTAGGGCTGATTGCTCATGGTGGGATTTGTTGGGTCTCTCTCTATAAATACCTATTTTAAAGAGTATGGTCTAGACCTGCTCTATATGAAAAGTGCCTTGAGATGACTTTTGTTGTGATATGGCGCTATATAAATAAAACTGAATTGAATTGAATTGAATTATTTTAGCGGTTAATCTGCTAGGTGCTCTCTCAACTGATTGCTTTGTCTATAAAATGTCAAAAAAAAATGTGAATCCTGTCCCCTCATGTTGGACTGAGGACAGACTGGACGCCAAAGTGACTCACTCTTGCAAAGTGGTATTAAGAGACAGGATGGGCCAGGGCTGGCTAGTTAGCATGCCCCCATTGTTAACATTGGTGTTGCTTTCCACTTCTGGAGACAGTTCTTGGAGAGTAAAGGAATGAACATTTCCTCTGAATTAACAGCTGTTAATGCTAATGTTTGCTGTGTAACAATAGCAAAAACTTACATATAGCACCTTGAATGTAACTGTAATCTCAGTTGAGTGTGACTGAGTATCTGAAACACAGAGAGACCTGCAAATCAAGCAACTACATCTGCCCACCATAATAAAATATAAATATCTAAAAATTAACTAATTAACAGTAGAGGGTTGAAACATGGTAACAAACACACACACACACACTCTTCCTGTCGGGAAGATCCCGTCGGGCAATTAATGTACATAAGCCAGTCCAATTAACAATGTCACACAATGCCAACAGAGTGGTTGGCTTTCTAATTGGCATTGCACACCAATTACATATACACAAACACACAAACACACACACACACACACACAGACGCACGCACACACACACCAAAGAAACTCACTAATCCACTGACATATTCTTTTCCTTGTTGCTGGCACACAGTGTACCACATGTGATCAAATCCCTTTAAATCTTTTTGTACTTCAATTCCATGGCTTAACATGGAAACACACACTCACAAACACACACACACACCTCAATGCTTCACACATGACACATACAAATGATAATCTTTTTACTGAACGTGCATTATACACATATACACACGCGCTATTTCATCTTCACAGTTGACATGCATCACAGAACAATTCCAGTGAATTACTATGTGACACCGACTTGCTGCCACTTGCATCAGTGTGGATGGAAATCTAGTGCCAAGATGTTTTAGACATTTTGGATGAAGACTGCCTCATATCAACGAACACAGACTTCTCATTCAGTTTTGAACGATAATGCAGTCCTGACTGATTACTGATCATGAACAAGAGTGGGAATGGTGGACTCCACAGCTAGGAATTAACACGACTGGAAACACATTAAATGCCTATTGCAGGAAAAAATGTCGACAATAAGTACTATCAAAAAAGTCTTCCATAAGCAGCAGCTGCAGGCCAAACAGCCGACTACTCATTTAAGTTGAGCCGGCTACTTTATTATATACTTCATTATATTCATTTTGATTCTATTTAAAAAATGCTGATTAACACATTGCAAATCACCATGTGTGTACATTTCACCACCACCAGCCTCTGCTTCAAAACAATGCAAGCATGAAAATAGAGAGACATGCTTATCTGTCTGTTATCAGTCCCATCCTCACATGTTCTATATCAACGTGTGTGTGTGTGTGTGTGTGTGAGAGAGGTTGTATCTTGCCGAGCAGAGGGTGGAGAGTCATTTAAAGTGTTTGACAAATATTAGCAAAATAGTTCATGACAAAAAACATTAAGAGTTGCACTGACTGAACAGATGGGACATCCTCATTAGACGGGCTATTTCAAAAACACTGGTGGCAGCAACTTGACAACTGCACAGTAAGCATTAAAGTCCACTGAAAGCTCTGCACTTGCCATATACACCACACAAATGTTCATGAGCTGAATGAATGTACAAATGAATTAATTACCTTCATTTGCGTTATGCTTTTTATAGCACACAAATCTCTATCATCACTAAAACAGTTAATGTTGTCAAAGTAACAGGCATATGTGATATAAGGAAAATGTGGGCTAAACGTCAGCCTCACACTGTGATTTCACAGTTTAAAATATCCTAGAATGCTTTTGTATTTTTTGTAATCGAAATTCCTGCCGTAATATATAACAGATCAGTCAAAACATTAAAACCAGTGACTGATTTTAATGTTGCAGCTGATTGGTGTAGATGATCAAATATATAGAAATGTCTATTTATACATCTTACCTTTTAAATGTATTCTGATAGACATTTCCTGACAGAAGGACCTACCCAATTTTAAATACATTTATAGAGGTTGTAGTTTATTCTAGTAGAGTTCACTGGAGTTATTGTTCTCTGTGTTTCCTAGAACACGTTTCATTTGTAGGTTACGATTCTTTCAGTGTTCATTGTTCAGGAGGTTTTTACTGGGAGCCAAATTATCCACAGAGGTCTCCTCATTTTCAAAACAAATGAACCAAGTAATTAAAATCTGTAAAAGCACTGAATAAAGCAATTTTGCATTAAAAAATCAGTGTTTCTCTGTGACGCTCTCTTGGGAGGACACAGGACATCAAGAGGGGCTGTTTGCACAGCTTGCTTCTCTGATTACTTAAGATCCAGACATCCTATCATAGAAATTCTTTATCTGGTTTAAGATCATAGTTATAACATTAGAAAAAGTGACAGTGACGTGAGTTGAAAGAGAAAGAAAGTAGCTGGCTGAAAATGTTTTAATGTCGGGCCTTCCAGCCAACAGCCAGTACTTACAGAAAATCCTGGACAGGCTTCTTAAAAAATATTAGAATGAATACATTCCTAAAAAAAAGGCAAGAACAGATTCAATGGTTTGTTGGTTCACTAAAAGGGACATTTCATATTCAGAGGAGACAGGTCTATGGTGGTACATTTCTTGCAGGGCAGAATACACAACGCCTCAAATAATTTTAGCAAACAGGGCACCTTCAACCTCTCAGCTTTCACAAAATTCAAACAGAGCACTCTAAAGAATCATTTTACATCTACCAAAGACATTCCTCTGTAGCTACTCAGTATCAATCAGCAAAAGATACAAAAGACAACTGTTTTCTTTCTACACACTGGCCTGGCAAGAAGGAAGTGGCAAACTACAACTTTGTATCTCAGCTAGAACTGGGAAAAGGTTTGGGGCTCTCAGAAATGAAAAATTTTCAAGAAAGATGACAAAGACGACAAACTTATTTCAAAGGTCAAGGATGGAAAGTATTCTAGTGGATACGTCAGCCTGTGCAGTGATAGAGCATAAATTGGTTATGCTGACATCCAGGGAGAGACTCAGTTGGACTTCCTTGAAATCAAAGATATGTCTGAAAATAGTCTGTCTGCAGATTCCAAAACCATCACAGATCTCATCAACTAAGAACTAAAAGCACATGGATTACCAGTTCAGAATCTCTGTGGTTTTGGTTCTGATGAAGCAAGTGTGAAGACAGGATCAAAATCAGGGGTTGGAGTACACCTGATGAAGACATCTGTGATTATGATCTGAAGTCATTGTATTATTACCATCTAGCACAAGCATGGTGACATTAAGTATATTCAGACTGTAGAAGTGACACTGAGACAAGTCTGGAAATGGCTAGACTACCCAAAGCACGCAGTGTTTGGGAAGGTCTGTAAAGACAATATGATATTGACACTCGGAAAGAACTTCAACAAATAGCTCAGTGTTACAAGTCTATGTTCTCAGTCATCCAGGTCATTGTAGTCTTTAAGAGCTAGAGTTGAAGGCTACTGGATTTGTTTTAGGTTTTTTGAAGACATTCAACTCTAGCACTTAAGTGTAGAAAGCATGCCACACAACGGGGCTGCCAGTGTCAGCAAATATTTGGTCCCACTACCCACTAGATGCTACTGGTGCTGGTGTTTTGCAGTGTATGAAAAATACAAAGTTTGTTGGTACTCAACTGATGCTTAACAAAGTGTTGCCTCACCTGAACACCTTGTCCGAGATTTGTCAGAAAGAACACACACGTTATCCATCTCTGAAGCCATCTTTAGGACACACAAAGGCCATGATTTAGGATATCCAGACCACCTGCATCTATGTTGTCAAAGACTCCACTGACCACGTTGCCTCTGATAGTTCATATTCAGTTTTAGATCTGAAAACAATCCTCAGATCATGCAGTTTCAAAGGACACAGGTCTACAGAAACAGGAGAGCTAGTATAAAACCTGGACAATCATTTCAAGGAGGCATGCCCTGTGCTTCAGGCCTTCTCTGTCTTTAACCCTACCTGCCTCCCATCCCTAAAGAGCACAGATGTGCAATTTCTCAACTATGGAGACAATCATATTAACTGCTTTTTGAGCAGCTGCAGCTGGACATGGATCAGGCCATGACCCAGTGGAGGAACTCTAAATATGTCATGGTAGACTGGGAAGTCAGAGGACAAGCTGTCCTGAAGCAGTCCTTCCACTACATAGTTGACACGGTGACAGTTTGCCTGTGTCAACAATAAAAGCAGCTTTAAAAATGACATGCTCTCCACCCTCCTGCATATAACCATTAATGGCCTGGAAGGAAGATCCAGAGAGTGTCACAAGATGCTAAATGAGGCCACCAAGCCGTGAAGAGAGAGCCATCCCAGGAACCTACCATGTCTAAAACCACTTCCCAGAATTGGGGAGGAAAGATTATGCTTAGTTAAACCCAAAAATACAGGTCAAGAGGAAAATCCAAATAATTTACTGGACAAATGAGTCAACATTGAGAGAATATGTGCACCAAGGGGAGCTGCTCAACACATGACATTTATGGTGAAACTTACCCACTCCTGGGTAAGTTCAGATAACTCTAGGTCCAAAAGGAGCTACATTTGAATGCATTAGCCATAAACACAAGTGAATTCAGTTAACGGCAACATTTGTTTGCTTATAAGCAGCAAAACCATGCAACATACATCACATTTACAGGAATATGAAAAATAACGGTTCTCTAAACTCAAGATATCTGTCCTTGTGTAGGATTTTTCCCCAAATTTCAAGTAACTTCAACGTCGGTGTCTAATTGGTCTAAATCAACTGTGCTTTAGTTCAAATCAGTTTGGACGTCTAATGACTCAGAGCGCACTCTTTAAGTATAACGTGTGTTCAATGTTGGTACCAGTCTAGGCGACTGATACGATCCTACCACAAAGGAGAGAGTTCATCCAGCTGTTTCAGTGTCAGTGATGAATCCAGGTTCCTCAAAATCAAGCTGGGAGGCTTGCCATCCACTGGAATCATTGGACCTTCTTCACTGGATCTTCTCCACACTCAATAGTTTCTCCTATGTTGAACATCATACTAGATTATAACACCATCAAAGCAAGTACAGACTGAATGCAAATACTTAATATACAGAGAAATTATTTGTTACACTAGTTTAACTGCCAAATTCTCAAATACTGTTAGAATTATTTAGTTCTAACAAAGAGTGTTTGATAAATATTAACACAGTAAAAAACATCATATGAAATGAAAATTAAACTGAATAGTTGAGTTAGCAATAAGGCATACATCATACATATTCAACTCACTTTCTCAGTTAAATTAAAAAGGTATTTTTCTGTAACACAATGCCTGTAAATACCCTAACTTTGCTAAGGGCTCTTAGCAGTAAAACTAAATTTCACAGTAAACTATCGATTATCAAAAATCGATATTTGATAAAATAAATTCCTCCTCTCTAGCAACATTAGAGAAACTTGATATGCGTTTCCCTTTGGGCACCTGATATTCACAAACCACAGTAAAATGCAAGTGCGACCTTTACATTCAAAAAGTTCACTGCTAACTCTCAACAAAACTAGCAAAACAGAAGTGAGGAGCTAGCTTACCGAGGCAGGTGAAGTACAACTACCCGACGCTTCTCGTGGTATCGTAGCTTTCGTAGGAAAACTCTACAACTGTCAGCTGATGACTGCCCGACTTCAGTAACTATTTGATTTAATTCGTCCTGTTTCTCAACTTTTGTGAAGCTCAGCGTCTTCTAGCTCCACATGGTGGCTCAGAGAAACCCTCCCTCCGCACCAGTACACTTCCCACAACTCGAAAAAACGCACTGCAAAACTTCTGTTAATTTTAGTCATGGGTGACACTGGGTGAAACAAATAGATTTGACTATATTATCACAATTGTAATATAAAATGGCAGAAATAAAACAAAAAAATGTTAGATTTGTAACTTTATTTATTGCCCTTTTAACCTGTTTGTCTTGCTTAGGTTTATATAATAAATAATTATTTAAAACCAATATATAAACTAGATTAAAAAATGGGATCAAACATGCACTCCATCCCTTATAATAAATAAGAGTTTGTTTTTTTTTAATTCAATACATTAACTATCATTGTGGCATGTCTTGATAAACTGTATAGTGACCATGTTAATAAATAAATGTCAAATGATTCTTAACTACAAAAGTTTTGGTCAGTCAGAAATAGAAGTAGTTTTAAATATTAATAGCTATCTACAGACTGCGGTGGCTAAAATGCACAGGAAGCCTAATTCTCCTTTACTATAATACACAGCATGTTTAAAATCAAGCTTATTATCTGGCATTGCCAGAAGCCACCAAAGTTGGGCTTGTACGGCCAAACTTCTTCTCTCGGGGGGCATACACCTGGACCCCCAGTACCTGTTTAAACCTCAGGTTACAAGCATGACAAAGAGCATGCTCCTCTTTTGCTTCAATATTCACAGGGTTGTTTTGGAGGCATCTAAGGGAAGACCTTCAGTGCAAATAATAAGAAGTGTGGCTATGGCAATAGGGTGCTCCATCATGACAATGCACCCACTCACCTACTTGCTGAGTTTGGCTCCCCTTCCTCTTTCCCAAAATGAAATTCAAGCAGAGGGGTCGCAATTTTGATACAGTGAAGAAGATCCAGGATATGTCACAGATGGTGCTTCATGCATTTGCAGAATCTGACTTCCAGGGAGCGGCACTCCTCCCTCACCCTATCCCCTGCTAGGAGCATTGTATTTTGTATTTTAGCATTGCACAAGGTGACTACTTAAATGGAATGGTGGCTAAATTTAAATCAGGGGCAGTTTTTGCTTGTTATAGGCACAGTCTCAGAATTTTTTTTTTTTTTTTTTTTTTTTTTTGATTGCAGATGATAAATCCATCTAAAGAAGATTCTGATCCTCTGACAGTGATCTTCTGTATGTGCTCATTGTACCTAGAAGAGCACTCAAGTTTGAAACTTTAATTCAGTGTTTCTGTGAAATTTTCTCTTGGAATACTGACTTCAGATGGGTTGCTTATTTTCAGTTGGTCAATATTAGGTTGTCTGAATTTAAATGTAACATTGTACAATTTTGGGGTGTTACAGACTGCCTTTATTCTCCACCAGCTGACAGCAAACATTTATGTACTTCCCTCATGTCTGTTTATATTCAGAGGTGCAAACATTTTCTACTTTTTCATAGTCTTCCAGGTCAGTAATTTCACTGGCACAATGTGGCAATATCCTTAATTATGTTTAAACATTTACAATTTCTGTAGTGCACAGCTGGGAAGGGGAAGGTGAACAGAGTTTGTTTTTTTTAAAAAAGAGACAGAATGGAAATGCACTGACTGCTACAAAAAAGAAGCAGTTCTAATACTTTTATTTTCACTGGCAACCCAAGGATTGCAGGCCACAGGGAGAAGATTTTGAATCTTTTGAGACAGAAAGGTTCAGGAATGACTTTCACACCTGAACAAGTCTTTTTTCTTCTTTCTTTCTTTCTCTCCCAGTTTCCACCTTTTTTGCCTCCTGCCACCTTCTCTCTCTTTCAACTCAGCAATAACACAGCACTCTCGTGTATCTGCGTATCTGTCTGTTTCGTTTAAATGCGACTTCCGAGGATATAACCTCTCAGCTTTTATATCCATCTATTCAATTGGATTTCATTCTCATTTTCTATTTCCTTTTATTCGAGCATTCACACAAGATCTGATTACGGGTAATTTTCACAAAATCGAATAAATTCTGCTTCTCACTTCCTTTTAATCACACAACACAAAACATAAAGCCTCCTATTGTTCTACAGAGGCTTCCAGCAGAAAATACAACCTGCCATCTAGTGTCATATGTTGATCCTAGTCCTTTCACTACACAATCAATGGGCTCCTGAGGGCCATGGCCTGTCATTACACCATCATCTGCTCAACACATGACATTTATGGTGATTTATGGTTGGGGAAAAAAAACATTAATTGTTTCGCTGCGATACAGATTTGGGATTGAAATTATTTACCAACACATCTACACTGTGATGTCTCAAGAGGGCTTGATTAGCAAACTGTTAGAATTACATGGTAGGTCTCAGCGTGACCCACTCATTCAGTTTCTCTCTCATCCACACATGCCCACACACACACACACACACACACACACACACACACACACACACACTCCCAGACGGCCACACAGGTGCACATTAATGGACAGTGGAGATTTGCTGGGAAGGAATGAAGGTGGCTAGATTGGATTTCCAGGGGAATCTCATTCCAGTCAACTCTAATCTGAGAGAGAGTGGGGGAGAGAGAGGGAGGAATGTATGTACTGTCCATTATCGTGGTTACCACAGTGATGTGTAGTGTGTGATGGGAAACGCGGCCCAGAGGATGAAACTTTCCACTGCGGAGCTTTTTAATTCTGCCACTTGTGTGTGCCTCAATGAATGTGTGTGAAAGTGTGTGTGTGTGTGTGTGTGTGTGAGAAAAATGTTGAGGCTTCAAGGAGACTTGGTTTGACCCCTACCACACACAACTTGTACCTGGAGAAAAAAATGGACAAAAATAATCAAATAGTTCCTTTTTTAACCAAACAGATGAACAGAATCAGACTCAAACTAGAAACTAAAGTCCCTTGTGTGCAGTACTGAAGAATCATGAAGATGAGGAATGAGAAATTGAGGGGGGATTAAACAATAGTGGAGGCCTTTAAGATGCAGTTCTCACATGCAGGCAAACAAGAAGTCATCATGTTGTTCTGTTGTCCCATTCTCCTGGCTAGCCCCCTCAACTGCTGCTCCCTTTCTCTCTAATTAGCTCATGCTTTCAGCTCATTTGCACACACACCCACTGCTCCTTAACATCATGACTTTGTTTTCATATTAAACCTCAAATAGCATTTTCTTGCCACTTATGAGCAATGGAAACAAGCTGCAAATACAACATTACAACTCCATAGAAACTGATGACATTCAGTTAGTCACAGGTGATGCTTACACAACTGGTTCTGTAGATAGTAATGTATCAGAGAATCTTATGTTCACCTATTCAGGCATATTTGTTAATAAAATGATATGTGCTCTGGACACAAACGATACCATATTCTCCCTAATATAAGACAATATTTTTTACTAGCCAGAGAAAAAACACACAAGTGACAATGATTTGATTCAAAATCAAACTCAGATGAAGTTTTGAAACACATGTAATGTATATCAGTGTTTGTTGGCTGCTAAATTGACTTGAAACTCAATTTGAACAAACACACAGAAAAAAAATCCATTTCCCCTTATTCTTTTGCCTGCTTTGGATTTTCACATTAGCTTTGTTCTAATGGTTTTATTTTTAAAACGCTGTGTTTGTTGTGTGCCCAGGCAGAACGACATCAAATACGTAGACCAGAGGAATACAAAACTAAAGCCAACAAGCAAAGAGAGGAAAATGTTACTTATATTGCCAAATGTGGGCCTTGATTTCAGCTGATTAGATTTTAGAAGCAAAGAAAGTTTTGAGGTCGAGAGGAAAAAAGAGAATTTCAGCAGCAGCACAAGAAAGCTCTCTCATCTTTGTAGCTGTTGGATGAAAAAGGATTGAAAAAAATAAAGTATAGAGGAAGGAGAAACACATAGAAAGCAAGAGAGAGAGAGAGAGAGAGAGAGAGAGAGAGAGAAAGAGGCAGGGACCAAGAGTGGTTGAGCGACAGAACACTATAAAAGTCCCATTAAGCTCTCAGCCTTGATTGCTCTACAATTAAATGTCCATTTTCTTTGCCTACATCAACAAGGTTGGCAACTTCAGTTCAGCAGTTGGTTTACTCTGTTTGTGTGTGTGTGTGTGTGTATGCGTGGGAGGGTACATGCCCAGGTGTAAAAGCCAGCCATTAGTTGTTGAGTCTGAGTGGTATTGCTAGACACTCACACTTACACATCAGGGTGCCAAGTTCCAGTAGGCTGCCAAATTGATTTCAGGTCAAAAACGGTTAATTAAATAAAGACTCAAACAGTCGCAGAGTCCAGAGCCCAGTCTCTGTAATCATGGTGTGTTTATCCCTGGAAGCTGACACGACGGAATGCTGTTAAACAGTCTCTCTGTGTGACAGGATGGGAAATAAATCACCAGTAAAGCTTTCACATTGTATTTCACCAGCCACAACCACTGCACTGGATGCCAAATGGATGATATCCAGAAGAGCCTGTGTTGAGAAAGTGTTCAGAAATCTGGAGACAGTGGGAAAGAGTTAATACCAATGAGGTATATCATGAGTGTTCTCCTCAGATCTCATTCCACCTGCTTTAAAGCATAGCATCAAAGAACACATATACATGCATTGGAGTTTTTAAATATTTAGTAAGCAATAGTGCAAGTGGAAATACCTTTAAAAGTCCTTTATGGTCTATTGAGAGCCTTTACCTGCATGAGCTTTCATACTGTGGGAGTCCACACTGCTCAGTCCTGCATCTGTTTCAGCATGACACACACTCACCGGGGGAGCAAAGAGAAAGAGAAACAAGTGCAGCGGCAAGGACACAAAAGGACAAATAATTCAGGTAAGTTGTGTTGGGAGCCACTCAGGTGAGGCGCGTTTTTCCTCCAACAGGCCACTGCTGACCCACATCCCCCCACCCCCCACCACCACCACCATCTTGTCTGACAAGCACACTGCAGAAAGCGCTGTTCCCCTTTCTAGCAATCAGGAGTGCACCAAGCATCCGTCTGCCACAGCGAAAGCCGATTTTAGCTACAAATGTTTGCGTGGTTGCCGGCCTGTTAAATTAGCTTGTTGGCAAAAGCTTGTAAATGACTTCAGCTTGTAATGAAGTTATTCTAAGTCAATATTTTTGTGCCAAAAGATGAATGTTTTTGGTAAGTAGCTGTGTAATGAGCAGGATGATGTACAGGCTGCTGCTCAGGGCGATGAGGTCCACTTTGCATCAATTGATTCACCCAGTTGGGCTTAATTTTGTGATAATGACCGCCGAGCTTGCTGCACAATATTGCTTAGTCACTGGAATTAAATATTTATTCTTTTTTCACTGTATTGTTGCTTTGCTTACATTGTGTTAGTATAATAGAAATATTCCTCATACATGCTTGGTGCTCAGATTTATTGTTTTTTTATACTAGCTCATGTTTTACTTAATACCCTGCCTACATCCAATCTGCGCTACCCTTATTTATATTCCATTCGTTTTCTCTGTTGTAGCACTTTTTTATACTGTTGTAATAACTCAATGACCCCACGGGGTACATTAAAATTTCATTTGTTCCTTTGTTATTTCTTACGTCATGTATTCACGTAGTTATACAGCTGCACTTAGCAGCTTAACACTGGAGTAGCTGTTTTTGCTGTCTCTCACTGCTGTGTTGTTGCCTTTACCTTTTTATACACACAGAATTTCTGCAGATTTGTCAGCTGCACATTCATGCTTCCAATTTCACCTCCCAAAGATGATCTACTGGATTCAGATCTGACTGTGGAGGCCAGTGAAATACACTGAACAGTGCTTGACAGCAGTGGAACCTGACATGGTCTTCTGCTGTTGTAGCCCATCAATGCGTTGCACATTCTGAGACACTTTTCTGCTCACCACAGTTGTAAGAGTGGTTATGTGAGTTACTGTAGCTTTTCTGTCTGCTCCAGCCGGTCTGGCCATTTTACACTGACCTCTCTGAACAACAAGGCATTTGACGTGATTGCTGCTCCCTGGATGTTTTTAGTACCATCTTGAGTAAACTTTAGAGACTTATGTGCTCGAAGATCCCAGGAGATCAGCAGTTTCAGGAATACTTCAGCCCATCTGGCACCAACTATCATTCCATGCTCAAAGTCACTGCGATCACATTTTATCTCCATTCTGAGGTTCTGACCTGTATCTGCAGGATTTTTATGAATTGCACTGTTGTCACATGATTGGCTGGTTGGATGAATTGCATGAATAAGCAGGTGGACAGATGTTCCTAATAAAGTGGTTGTTGAGTGTAGGAATATACAGCACCAGGGGGGTAAGTAGTGAAATATTTGCTGTTTGTTACAAAAACGAACCAGAAAGATAATTCCACAAAGCTGCAGTGTAATACTGCCTTTAGTTCCAGATAAAAGCAGCTGGGTCTCCATGGAATCTAAAGTAGCAGAGCTTGTTCACTTACAAACTTTGTGAACAGCTCGCTTTAGTGAATATGAGGCTCCTTTTTCCTGTTTGCATAATGACACCAGACAGCAGCACTAATGGGGGCATGACAGTTACTGCAGTTACATTAAAGCAGAACTCTTTAAGAGGTTCTTAAATGTTTGAGAGAATGAGGTAAAATTCAGTACAGCTACCTATTTCACTGTGTTTGCGCCTCAGTCTGATCCAGTCTCAGTATGTTAATTTCCTGAACAACTCAGGCACTCTCAGTATTGACACTGACAGCTTCTGTAACACCACATTCCTTATTAAACAATGCATTTATTTTCTCCTGGGCATAAAAAGTCTAGAAAGCAGAAAAATATGATTAGTTTGTTTGTGTATTTTTTCCCCCATATTCTTTAACAGTGCAAGGAGCATGGCTCAAGGGATGGCAGTGTTGGTCTGTCAGTTGATCCACCAATATGGTCCAGACTGAAATATCTTAACAACTATTGCATGGATTGCCATGAAATTTTGTATAGACATTCATGGTCCACAGAGGATGACTCCTCAAGTCTGACTTTCTCTGCTGGGGCTAGACAACAGGTTATGTTTATGGTTTTGAGTGAAATATCTCATTTTATGAAATGAATCCAATTGATTCATTTCATAAAATTTTGTACAGACAATCATGTTCCCCGAACTTTATTCCATAATCACGTCAAAGTTTTGTCCAAATTTCAATACCAATATTCATTTAGTTTAGGACCAAATATTAATTACTATATATAAAAACTGCATGACATGACAGCTCCCCAAAAGTGATACCACTGCATCTTGATCGCCCCCTAGTGGTGGTCATAAATCCCATCCACTCCATGACAGTGGATAGGACATGGGCCAAACTAAAACATCAAAGTACATTCCAAATAAATTTCTCCCAAAGAGGATTTTCTGCAGACTTAGGTAGTTCTTATCATGCTCTTTTGTATAAGTTCCAGTTGGTTATTTGATGATATAAAAAGTAGGTGTGACATTATGATTGACCCCGTAATTGACTTACAATTGGACAGATGGGGTGTGTATGAGCAGGACCTCAATACTGTCTCTCCACCGATTGATCGCCACTGTGCAGACTGTGACTCCAAGTGATATCACTAGCACAAAGAAGCAGTGCCGGTATTTGGGATAATTTGGCTTAATTTTTGCACAGTGGGAGGAAGTAGAGATGCATCATCCATCTTTATAAACAGTCATCACCAAATAGCTTCAAAACCTACAACATTCCCATCAGCCTCGGCTGTATTTTGCTGTGCTAATCGGTAACTTTAGCTTCCTAAGATGGTGAACATGATAGACATTACACCTGCTAAACATCAACATGTTAGCATTGTCACTGTGAGCATTTTAGCATAAATACACTGTCAGAGTCAGCAGCATGGCTGTAATTTCTTATGTGGACATTTATGGGGCAAATTACTGACCAGGAGCACATAACCTTGAACTACAGAATTTTTTTAATTTAGCTAGTAAATGTAAATGAGCTCAGCCACATCTCATCTGATTAGCATAAAGTGCCACTTAATGCCAGAATGTTTTGATGTGTGTCGCGTTGGTCTGGAAAGTAATGGAGCACAAAAGAAAGAGTTTTCTGCTGCTGAGGTTAGAATATTGGTGGAAGAGAGGACGATTTTGAAACTGAAAGGGTGTGTTCACCCTGCCAAGGTAAGGGCTGTACGTAAGGAAATATTAAATAGCCTTATGTTGTCAGTTCACCAAAAATCAGATCAGTGACTGAGTGAGCTTTGGGAAAACTGCAGTCCACTAAAAGGAAGACCAGTGTACTTAAATAATAATTTAATGTCATGAGCTACTGTTGAAGCACTGTGCAATGAAACTGAATCTTTCATTATTTATTTAACACATTTCCAATGTTATTTAATTACAATCTGCCATGTCCTGTTCATTCCTGCCCTGTCCATTCCTGTTTTAAACTGAATAATTAACATTTTCATACTAGCAATTGAACTGAAATCCAGCTATTGTGAACATCCAACTAAACTCACATTTTCATTTGTTAAAACGAGTGAAAATCTCAGTTGAAATAAAAAATTCTTCCCTTGCTGTGTCCTGTTTTTACTGTGTTTTACAGCTCTGGAGAGACAGACCAGCAAGCTCACCATTGTGCCCATAATCACATTAAAGGACTACAGCGTTGTGGTCATAGTAACCATATGTTGTTGTCGGATGATTTAAATCTTTCCTTTTCCTCTACCTCTCTATCTCCTCCCCTCTCTTTGCTTCTCTCTATCTTTCAGCCTCATGAATACTGAGTAGCACATCAAATATTCATAGCACTTGCACAAAACGCACACTCACCAATGCACTGGGATACACACACACACACACACACACACACACACACACACTCTCTCAAGCTTGCATATGGGTGCTAACAAACCAACTGCACACACGTTCAGCCTCGCCCCCTCTGTCTTATGCACTTGAATGCACCCATACACACATATATGTACGACGCTGCACTCATTCACATGCTGCGAGAGAAAGAACCAGCTCAAACCAAGCGGCCATGAAAGTTTAATACACCGGGTGTCCAACGGCTTCACACACACACACACACAACCAGAGCTGAGGACGTGCACATGCACAGACACACCACATCTCTTTCTCTTTCACTTACAGCCATTAAAGTTTAATCTACAGGATGTCAAGTGGATTCATTTTATCAAGCTGTTTGTAGCACCTGTATTTTTACACTCCTTCAATATTTAAAACATATTCATACTCCAGGATACAGCCAACATCATCATAAGCCTACTGTGAGTTTGTGGTAGTTGTCAGGACTGTTGGATGGATTGATATTCATCAACAGGGGGAAAAAAAAGTAATACAGCTCTTTATCATGGTATTCCCTGAGGCACGAGGCTGTGCCAACTGCTACAGTCTGCTTTAAATCTGTCAGCAGTACATACAGTTAACCTTTGCACAGGGAGTCCACTGTGCTTCTACAGCCGCCTGGGATTGGCCAGTAGATCCACTTTTAATGAATATAATTAACTGTAGATGACCCACCCGTTATTTAAAAGTCAATGTTATGTGGTGTAATGACAGGGAAAGCATATTAACATTGTGTTTTTGTAATTTATTTACTTTTATTAAAGGATGAAAAATGACAAGATGTCATGTCCCTGTCAAAAGTAATTAAAAAAATAGTTTGGGGAAATATGCCAATTCACTTGTTTTCTGGAAATAAAATTAGCTTATAGTATAAAGGGCGGAGACAGGAAACAGCAAAACTGGCTTGGTACAAAAAGAACCCCACCAACAGTTCTAGTTATGGGTGTAATGATTCTGAATCAGAGACCAAAACCATGACACAAACATCTACAATATTATATCATGGGAAGATGGAACCATGACGCAAGCCTCACCCCCACCCCCACCTTCCTAAAATCCCCGCAAACCCACCCCACTGCCACTACTGCAGGTACAGTTCAAAATGATGATTTGTAATTTTAAGGGAAGATATGTGCTTAAGTTTTTCATCTATTCTATCTAATGTACTTCAGTGCAGCATCTCTGGCTGCAGTGCAGGTAGCCAGACAGGGTCACTGAGCACAGGTTTTAGTGTAGGCCTGGCAACCTCACTGTGATTTCAGAAAGCTACAGCACGGTCTGTCCTTCTGGCTTTTATTCACTAATAAATAGTAACATCACATGAAGTAACAGAAGCAAAGAAAATCCACCGACTGAGAAGACGTGTCCAAACTCACTGTATTAGGGGGTTAGGGTTTGGTTTTCACTTCTTCTAGAAATGCAGCGAGTATTGAGCTGTGTAATGTGATGCCATCCTTCAGCAGGCAAGTCCAAGTTCAACCACTAAAATGTTGGCACACATTTCCACATGCTGAGGTGCCCTTGACAAAAACACATACTCTGCCATTTCATGGAGTGCTGTTTGTTGCTATTGTTGACCTACACACAACCTCCTGTTGGAGGGAGGAGAACACATGTTTTTTTCTTCCCGGGGAAACAAGAGTATCACTTGAAAAGAGGCAGGTTTCAGAGAGTCACCAATTTAAGTTTGAGAACTTAAAAGGCCGCAAACACAGGATCAAAGCGGTGGAGGGCGTCTGTTTGAAAAGGAACGAAAGCAAGTGGGACAGAGGGAGGGCAACGCAATCAAGACGAGAGGAGGAAGGATGAGGCAAAGGAAGGAAAAATGAAATTAAGTGGACACAAAGTGAAATTGGAACAATGGACTCAGTCCAGCTTTAGCTATAATTAGTCTGACACTTTTGAAGTTCAAGAGTCGTCTCTTAAACACAGACACTAAAAGAATCTCGAGACCTCAATTTTTCTCTAACCAGCTGCAGCAGTAATCACTCTCTGGACAGCTTTCCTCAAACATTTGCAGTCTGGCTGCAGGGTTATGATCTCATTCAGCCACAGGAGTATCAGTTAGGTCGGCATTTGATGTTGGGTGATAAGGCCTGACTAGCAGTAAATTAATCATGTCACTCAAAAGGTGTTGGGTTGGGTTGAGGTCAGGACTCTGTGCAGGCCAGTTCCATTCCTCCATACCAAACTGGGAAAAGAGCCATCCCCAAACTGCTGGAACAATTTTGGAAGTGTAGTATTGTCTAATACATCACTATAGAGTGATAACATTTCTTTTAAGAAATGAACTAAGGGACTCAGTCCAAAAACAAGAAAACAAGTCCCACACAAAAAGTCTACACAAGTATGAGGGCTGTCTTCATACTTTTGGCCATATAGTGCAGGATGAAATGAATGACAAAGAAAGACATCAACAGCTGCTTCTTGTGTACTGATGTTTTTGTCTATAAAACGGTCCATTGCATTAATTGCAGAGATAGTGTTGTACCTGCAGTGAACTGAGGGAACTCAAATGAATCATGCAGGTGCTTTCTTACAATATTTGGAAAACAGGCAGTTACACTCTGCACAGAAAAAAAAATCTTCAGGACTTTTTCCCAAGGTATGGCATGACAGTATGACACCACTGTTGTTGTGGTCCAATTGTGGTGTTGATCTGATGTTTGTTATGTGCTGTATCTCAGTGGTTCATTAATTTAAGCCCTGTCAGACTAACCACCAGCTCTCAAAGCCTGTTAGAGGTGATCTTGTTGTTTTATTTGAACAGTGTTTGTTGTAGTGATGTCCACCTGGTGGTGTTAAGTCTCTTTAACTCCCTGTTTATGCTCCAGTCATAACATCATCATCATCTCTCATCTCTGTGAGTAGGTTTTATGGATGCATTGTCATTTCCAACCACACCGTTCAGATAGATCAGTCCACTGCAACTCATCTCCTTTTGGTTTTTACTCTCTGAGTCGTCTGTACTCAGTGGAAGCACCAAGCTTATTTTTAACGATGTACTCTTGCTGGCTCGGGGCTACTCCCTTATGTGTATACAGCAATCTCCTCTCCACTCTCTTCACATATAAATTGACTACAGTTGGAAACAATGATGAGCCCATGGTGCCTTACTGTGTCTCTATTCAAGACACAAATTTGCAAAGCATTCCTGCAACACAGGAAACTGTACTGGGAGCTGTAAACAATGTTCAGGTACAGACTGAGGTGCAAAGGAAAGATACAAAACACAGCACAAAACTAAGTATTATAATCTCAACTGAATGACTGCGGCCAGTGGGATAGACTAAAGTATAACTTGGCTGTCTTCACACTAAAATTGCAAAAACAGCTATCAGAGCAACAGCTTTGAGCTCTAAAAGATACTCAGTAAGACCACAATATGTGGCTAAAACTGACTAGGAAATGACTCACCAGGCAGGAGCACAGAGAAGGGAACTGTGTAACCACATTAACAGGTGTTTCTGATGATTAAACTGGCTCAGTCATTGCCTGGGAATCTCCCACTGCCACTAGATAATGCCATTTGGTGCAAACCGGGTTCAGTACCTCGGACAGTTCCTGTGGTGCTGACAGCAGCAGGATCTTACTGAGGCTGCTGCTCCATGTAGTCCTCATAGGAATTGAAACTGATGCATCAGTGTATGTATAGTTTTAATATTGCAGCTGGTGAAGGGGGGCCTTCATTTCCTGCATGGTTGATTCATTTATTGTTATACGTCATAATGTGCTGATTATATTTTGTATTGATCTGTATCTGCAAATTAACTCGGAGCTAACGCTTTAGTATAAAAGTGGTGGACTAATAGTATAAAATAGCACCAAATGTACAAGTAACTCAAAATGATAATTAAGTACAGTACAGTAAGAGGAAATGCACTTTACTCTCCATGGCTGAGTGAGACCCCATATTTTCTCAGGGTGAACATGATGGTCTGGTGACACTGGTGTATCAACACCCTCCATTATTTTGTGTCACAACTATGTCTTTGACTGCACTCAAGAATGTACACATTCCTCTACAAAATAAATGTAGGATAAAATTAATTCTGTATTTTTAATTGGGTAAACAATTTTTCACCTTCATCATTTGATTCGGATGCTATTAAATACACACAGATAATAGAGTGCAGTCACTGGGTCAGACTAATTGATCAGTTGCAATCTGTTTAGCAAGAGGAACCTGGGAACAAGAATTCGAAACACTGAATCTTATCTGATGCAGAGCATGAACATACAGCAGCGATGAGACTTTTCAGCCTTTGTGGAAACAGCTTGGGCTCACCGCTGTGTGTCGAGTCATTTCAGGCTGTTCACGGTCAGCCCCGTTTTAAAGACTATTTTCTGTTTATCAGCTGGCGGGAATGAGACGCTCAGACAGATGCAGACACACAGTTGCCGTGGGGGGAAAAAGTACAAGTAGACAGTGTTTAGATAGTCTGCAAAGCTTTCTCTATTTCTACACATTTCTCCCTCTGTCTGCCCCTCTCTCTGCCTTTTTTCTCCTCCATTACTGTCCCTGCTTCTTTCTTCCCCCTGCCTCACATTTCCTGTCCCTCACTGAGCAAAGTGAGGAGCGACAACTCCACTACCTTGACATTCCCTCAGGGGCCCTGAGGAAAAATAAGAAGTGATGTTGGCCTGATGCTGGCCCAGTGTAAGAAAGTTTCCTCTCCTAAATACAAATCGAATGGTTACTACAGAATCTCCACCGTGGCTGTGATATAAAATTCAACGACTTTTCACAGTATACTACCTACAAATGTACACATTTTTCATAATGTTCCACAAAGTCAGTGACATGTTGATGCCCTGTTATTAACATTTAAAGGTGCCATAAAGAGGCTACTATGGAGCATGCCTGTATTTAATTAATGCACTATCCTAAGGGGATCTTTGGTAGCACTGTGGGGCATTCATGTCACGCCTGAATAAAATTGGTGAACCTTAAACCATATCCTGATGTGATCATAAAAAGGCTGGCCTTGGACATGCCTGATTAGACTTGGTTTAACGTCCACAGCGGTCATCCCAGAGGCCCCAGAAGCAAACAGAGGCTGCCTTTGGGACTTGCCTGACTGTAATTAGTGACCATAGCTGCAAGGGTCATACAGAGACCGTCCTACAACATGCCTGGATAAAGCTGATGTAATATCCAAAGGGGTCATTCTGACAGGGTCGGGGTCGAAACCATCCAGGGATGTGCCTGCATATACTTTGGGTAATACCCACAGGGAGGATCATTCTGGGGGTTTTACTGTGCAGAGGCTTTCCTGAGCTGCTTATGGGATGTATGAGGTTATAATTTATGTAACATCTTCTATATAGGGCCCACTGTGGAGTAAAAAGGCAGCAGAAAAAAGAGACAGCTTGGCATAGTAAAAGTCTTTATAGTTTCTTTACATCCTCATTTCAGCTAAAGGTCTGGTCTCAGGGGTGCTACAGGTGCAGAGATCAGCTTTTTAATATCAGCAAAGTTCTGACTATTAAAACTGATTAAAGTTATCACTGTAATCTATCATTGATAAAGGAGGGGGGCATTACAGGCCTACCCTCATTAGCAATTTAAGTTGATTCAGAGAGACAGGTGAAGACAGAGAGAAGCAGAAGGAAAGGGAAAGAGAGGAGGACAGAGAGCAGGAGAGTCAGAATGAACAGAAAGGATGAGAGAGCGCACAGTGTCAATTTGCTGCAAGGGAGATTATTTTTGCTTAACCGAAGTGTGCTTGATATAAGTGGTTTGTGTGCTTTTCTGTACATTCATGTGTGTCTGTATGTGTATGTGTACGTGTATGTGTGCAGACTAACATTTTATAGGCCCGAGGCATCATTTCTTTGGAAGGCCTTTTTTAGTTAGGTAGTTGCTGTATAAAGTATTGAATCTAATGTCTAAGTGTTAAATTATACCAAGTATAGACTTGGTAACATGAAGAACTCAGCTGCCGTCTGAAAACTGTTTTCATCTCAGCTGTAGAGCGGCAGACACAGACATCTACACATCACTGTCACATTGTTACCACACTGTGCCTCAGTGAGCACAGCAGGCTGAGCTGCTAAGCCCTGTTTTTTGGACTTTCTGCCTGAGAAAACATACCCAAATTCAATCAGAAATAGCTCCATTTCTGTGAGGGCAAAATGAACAACCTTGAGCTCTATGGATAAGGGCCACTTGGGAGAAATTTGAAATACAATAAATCGCCCTCTCTGTCTCTTTCTCTCCAGGCCAGACTGAGACTTCAAGCCCAAATTGAAATTTTTACTTATGTCTAAATAAAATCTATGAAAGAGAGTGAATAATGTCCTTATAACAATGAGTCAAAAAAAAAAAAAAAACCAATAAAAAACGATGCTATCAGACCTTCTCTAAAAATATGAGCTGCAACTCTGCCAAATGTGTTGCAATGAAAATGAAGCACAATGTTACATCCATTTTAGTCAGAGTAGTACTAAGTGGCCTCTCCATTTTAGCCATTTCATCAAAACTAGCTTTTCTGCCTCCTGACAGTTTATCTAACTGTAAAATCTTTGAATTTCCATAATGAATGGCTCTGGACATAATACAGTGATCAGACATTCCACTTTAATGTCCACACGAAGTATTTCTTGTTGTATAGTGGACATAGAAACAGGCAATTGAGCCACTGTGGCAAAAATTTAAGTCTTAAGATAAACAAGTGGCACAGACTTCTGCGTCACACACGTCCATAAATAGATGATGATAGAAACTACAGGATGATGTGACCACTCATTGGAAATGTTTGCTCTAATAATATTAAAGAAGGAAAAGCAGTGATATCAAGCTCTTTGACCATCACCACCTCAGAGCTTTAGCAATTGCATTGTTCATATTGCGAGATTGTTGTTGTTGTTGCAGAAGTTTTTTCATATTCAGTTACCTACTCAAAATGATGTTTCGTTTTGATAACAGACATGGCCCAGTCTCAGTACTGGGACAGCTCAGGTAGCTGGGGTTAAAGCATCAGCCAGTCTGATTCCACATCAACCTGATTTCTCAGCTGCACCAGGACTCAAAAGAAATTGCATTTGAAATTCTGCTGGGGATGAATACTAAACACCATTGCCAGACTGATACTTATATATAGACAATACAAACCAAAGAAAATGTTCTGAACTAGCAGTCACAAACATACTGAAAAAAGACTTTTTTTCCACAGGAAGTGAGAGGCTTTAGAAAATGTTATTATCAGCCTATAAAAATACATTAACCCTGTTCATTACAAATGTAACCTGTGTGCACACTGCAACAGTGAACAGCCTCAGAACCACAGAACAGTTTTGTTATCTATTGTATGAAAGTGCACATACTCAATACAAACATTTTTTTTGTAAATGTCTTTACCATTTGTTTCCTTTTAAAACTCACTTTGACTTTTCTTTTCAAACTATTTGGTTAGCTGTACCTCTCTTTTCTCATGCACTGCAAGCTTCACATAATACACTTAAATTTGTATCATTTTACAGGGTAATTTAACAAGAATTTGCTGCAACACTATAACCCGGTAATGACATATATTGAAGTTCAGTTGCAGGTGATTAAATTGCATGGTTTCAGGCATTACGCTATCATCTTCAACAAAGATGGTTTGTGAAAAAAAACAAAACAAAAAAAAAAAACTGGAGCATTATTCTGCCATTGTGTCTCCCTTTCTTTTGTCTTTAGTTTCAGGCACTGACACATTCAAACAAAGCTTCAGACTCTCTCCCTGTTTTCTGTTGTTCCTCTCCTGTCCACTGGTGGCCTCCACTGAGTGTCCCTCCTGCGTAGATGGACACTGGTCAACTCCAGCTGCTTCTCATCAGCAGTTAGTCTGTGTGTTTGTGGAGGGCAGCTCACAACCATGGTAGCAGGAGTCACTTTGAATCACATTAATTGATCACTGACAGGTAATGTAACCAACTGCAAAAGGACAAGATTTCTCTTCTTTGAATTATGATGGCTGAATTCCATTCTGCTGCTTCGGTCTCAGGGTGCTGGTATTGTGCTTGCTGTCTCAGTCTCATTATTACATATTACTAACAGCTGTTTTTCCCTGCATCTAAACATAATATATGAGTTTTTCAAGTCTCAATGCAGTAAATGAAATCATACATTTCATGTAGTTATTAGAGACATGTACAAACTTCTCCATCAATTAAAGACTAACATGTTATTAACCACTTAACCTATGACATGTTTAGGTTTCTAATTCCTTTCTTGTAACAAACCAGGGTTACTCCATCTTTTTCCAAATGAAAAAAAAAAAAAAACATGGTTATTTATTATTATGTAGTCATGGTGGAGTCTCTTATAATTTAAGGCACTGGTTGTGATTTTGGAGCAGATTTCAGAAATGTGATCAAAAATGCTTCAGAGAAAAACTCCGACAGGAAACTAAGGCTCATAACGATAGTCTGTTTTGAATCAGCTGGTGGATTACACAAGGTTTCTTTAATTATTGAGCAGGTTTCAAAGCCTGTCCAAATAATTAGTTTCTGAAGCCTTAGGTTTACACCTTACAGTAAACTGTTATTCATTAATAATACAAGACTGCCATCTCGTGGCAGCATAAGATATCCCCCTCAAAAGCACCGTCACATTGTTCCACAAGTGTGCATATAACTAGACATCCCTCTTCCATCACAAAAATAGTTAAAACATCTAATTAAAATTCACTGAGGGAGGTGACAATGTTGATAAATTCCACAGAAACCGATCATTATTTTGACTGTATAAATGAAACCTAAAAGGCCTGATTGTTTAATGAATTTGCCAACAGCTTACCTTTTCTTGATTTTGTACAAAATTTTTACAGGCACAAACATGATCAATTTTAAAGACAGTATAGCAGCAGGATTGTCTGCCAGCAGGTTCACTCCTAATATTTTGGTGTAGGCACCCTCCTCCTTCAAAGCCTGTATTGATTGAATGCTGCTTCACAGCCTCTGGGCCAACACATACACTGGAGCACAGAACTGGATTGAACTGGGTACATGGCTGAGGTGATATGCGAGTGTGTGCTGTCAGTTAAATACTTTTTTCCCCTAATTATCAACAATTTACTTTCCTTTGATTCTGCTTCAAATTTCAGTGTCGGTATTCTGTATTTTTTTCTGGTTGATCTCACATCATATCCCCTCCTCTATCCTCCCTCTTGTCGCGTCAGGTGACCTTCCTCAAAATGCTCCCAAAGGAAATATCAGACATCCCAGTCACACCTCTGCCTCAAGACAGGGAGAGAAAGAAAGACAACAAGAGGCAGAGGAGAAGAGAGGGAGAAGGAAAGGGAAAAGGACTCAAGGAGAGACGGGGCAGAGTAAGATAACAGCACATGGAAGGAGAGTAAAGAGGGAGACAGAAAAGGGAGAACCAGCAGACAGTCTGAGAGCAAATGTATTCCCCCTGAGAACTAATTATACCATTACTACAGAGCTCAGTTCAAGGCAACTTTAAAAAACTAATGTTTTTCTTCCCACATTTTCCCTGCAACTGCTGATAAAACACACATAGCTTCTCCACATCACACATACATCACAGCATGGATTTCAAAGACTCACAGAAGGAAAAGACTATGTGTGTGTGTGTCTATATATATATATACACATATGGATCTATATTGGATCTTGTGTTTCTATCAAGATGACTTACAAACATTTTGTATCCTCTGAGCACACACTGCTGTACAGCAACAGTGAATAAAATCATTGTGTGAGCAAAGGATAGTGTGTGGATTCCATACAAAACTATAAAGTTCACACTCTGACAGGTACATATCCATACTGAACACAGGAATGTACACTAAAAATACTCACAGGTTTAAAAGTTTATGTTGATAAAAGTATCTGT
The DNA here is from genome assembly GCF_001640805.2 of Lates calcarifer. Lineage (NCBI taxonomy): Eukaryota > Metazoa > Chordata > Actinopteri > Centropomidae > Lates > Lates calcarifer. The sequence continues at coordinate 6,553,591 of NC_066851.1, forward strand.
GCATGTGCCGAAATGCATGACTTACAAAGCCTATGAGGATTACATTACAACTTCAAAACAAAACAACAAAGTCGCTTTCAGACCTTCTGCAGAGGCATATTCACAAAACTGGAGAAATCTGCAAGTATTCAAATATGTCCAGGTGCTGTCCTTACCACTATGTAGACAGCAGCTGGTACTGTACACAATATGACACGTGCGGCATCAGGAAAGAAACCAGTGAGTACAGACAGATAAAAGATCGACAAAGGGTTTATCTGTCTCACTTTTTTCAACTGCAGTCAATATGTGCACATAGCCACACACTCATCTTGTCTACACCTGAAGGATGACAAATTACAGTTTCAGTGCTTTCCCCCCATTGAAAATGAAATCAGAATCATAAATACTTTATGGATCCCCGAGGGGAAATTGGGTCATGTTACAGTTGATCCTTCTAGAATAGAAATGTAACAGCAGCAAGCTAAGCCATTAGATACTCTGTGGAAAGCCATGAACAATTCACTCCAATGAAACTTTTCTCTCCCAGGGCCATATTTACAAAAACTAATCCAAGAGCAGATGTAGCCAGGAAGTCTGCCAAGTCCACAGAGACAGGTGGAGACAGAGCAAAGTACTTGTTAAGCTTTTTTGAATAAAAGGACAGACGTTAGGGTGCCTTATCCTGTCAAAACACAGAGCCACATCTGAATCCATTTTAAAAGTACTCCACGCAGAATTGTTATACCTCAAAATATTTTCTACTTGTTTAAATGTTGTTGTATATTTTTGGCTCTTACGCACTTCAACACCAAGATAAATTCCTTGCGTGACCTTCTTAGCAATAAACCTTTTTCTGATTCTGAAACTAGATACTGTAAACAATGAAATCATTATAAATTCCTGGGTTTTGGACTGTTGGTCAGCCTAAACAAAAAATTTGAAGATGTCATGCTGTGGCTCAAATTGAGATGATTCTTACTCTGTCTAATGTGTTTGCGTAAAACTAGTGCTATTAAGATTACAAGAGTATTTTCCATAAAAATCGTCTCATGACACAAAGTCTGCCAGCTGATTTTATTTAAGTGTCAGGAGCTACGAAGAAGAGTTACTATTGAGCTAACAGCTAGCAGCCTCTGATGATCTCAGTGATACAGAAGCCACACAGCCAGCACAACTGATCTCCTCAGAGAAACCAAGGCGAGCAGCAAGACTGGTCTATACCCTGCCAGGAAGCTGCATGAGGCCGCAGCTTGTTAGACTGCAGTTTGCCAAAAAGACTTGATAACATTAACTGGGTCCAAGCCACAGCATGGCTGAATACAGGACTTCTTAACTAACTTTGTCAATGTACCTACTGATTTAGTGTAACATATTCCCTGAGCTTTATTGCTGTGTCTGTTCACAATGAGATTACTGGACAGCCATGCAGTCCCAGCAGTCATCATTGAGTCTGCCATCTCACACCTACCATGTGGCTCCAACCACCATTTTTGTCTGTTTTCACCACACCTGTACCACTCATTGGATCTACAAACTGTGTTTTTGTTGTTACTTTTCTCATCGGTTAAATAAATAAAAAAAACGGACCTGCTGGTCTGTTTAATGTTGCAGATTGAATGTCACCAATCTCTGCAGAGCTCCAAACCCTTCAACCTTTACGAGCTATTGACACGGTAATTTTGGTTGCAGTTATTAAGTTAATTATCAATCAGAGTTCAAAAATTGATAGCATATTTTATGAATCAGCGAATTTCCTCCTATAATATATTGCCCTAATAAAATGCCCTTTACTTAAGCTCAATATTAGAGGAAACTGGACCCTCAATGCAGACACAGACAATTTATTTACAATTGAGTGAACGTGCAAAGGGATTCAGGCAAGTCAGCAAGTGAGGCCAAGTCCATGTTCAAAGGAGAGAGGGGACAAGCCCAAGGCTGAGTTTCTCTTGAGTCTCTCAGGTAGATGGTGAATAGAGGTCCATCTAGAAATGACCAGGAATCCAGGTGTCGTATGGAAACAGGTGCTTCTCCAGGAGTGACGGCTGAGTTTATGAGTGAGACAAGGACAAAGAACAGGAGGTTGGATGTGGCTGGGCAGATACAGGATGGCAAGGTAAATAGTCATAGTGTCTACCACATGAGGTTCATAACAAGAAGACTGAAGTGGAAGGCTGGGCTTTTATATCGCAGGGGGAGAAGGTGGCAATCAACATTGATGAGCTGCAGGTGTGTAGGTGGTTTGACAGGAGTGAAGAAGTGGGTCAGCCACGCCCAGCCGATGACACGCAGACACACACATACAGACAAAGACAGACTGGGGACAAACACTAAACACCAGGGGTCGGGAAACATGGGAAAAACAAAGAGAAAAAACAGACAAGAATCCAAAACCCTAACACCTACATTGTTGCTGAATTAATCAAACAATCATAATTCATTTCCAAATCACACACAAGAGAAAAATAAAATGATTTGTCATGAGTCACGTGCCATCTCTTCCATTGTGAAGATTTTGTATGTGTATAAAATGATGGTGAGATGGTTAGCTGACAATGATGATGATAGAGTGTGAAGATTCTCAGTCACCCAGATTATGGTTATCCAAGAAGGGCTTAATCAAGCACAGTTGGACATTGGTTGTAGATACTTGAAGATGTTTCACCTCTCATTCAAGAGGCTTCACCAGTTCTGGTGTTGGAGACCCAGCATTTTAACCTCTGTGAGGTCGATATCAAAGCCACTGATGTCACTTTGCTCCTTATTGCTCCTGGCTGTTGTTGATGTATCGAAAGTCATTAGAGTTGTTTCTGGAGTTCAATTTCAATTAAATTCAATTTTATTTGTATCGTGCCAATTCACAACATTATTTCAAGGCATTTTGCAAAGTAAGGTCAAGACTTTAGAACACTGAAAAGAGAAACCCAACAGTTCCCACAGTGAGCATGCACTTGGCGACTGTGGAGAGGAAAAACTCCCTTTTAACAGAAAGAAACCTCTGGCAGAACCAGTCTCAGGGTGGGCGGCCATCTGCCTTGACCAGTTGGGTTGAAAGGAGAGAGATGGGGGAGAGGGTAAAGAGGAAAAAGAGGGAGGAAAGAGAAAAGAGAAAGAGAGACCAGGAAAAGCTGAATGCATGAGTCACACGAGGCCAGGTGTGAATGGTCACAAGGAGATTCAACGACCATTCTTACTCTCCAAACAACTCTAATGACAGTGGTTCATATGCCATTTGGTGACGGCAAGTTGGTCAGCCCAGAAATTCACATTACTTTCTAATCCTGAAAACTTTCCTTACAGCCCTGTTGAAGAACTCACAGGTCCTCTTCAGCCGGCTCTTCTTCACTTTGACAGGTGCACCTCTATTGGGTGACCTATCAGGGACCAATGTCTCCTCAGCTTGATCACTGATGGCTGCATCCTGACTGACAGCCACCTCCAACTCCAGCAGCTGCTTCTACATCAGGCAGGTTTATGATGGTGTCACTGGAGTGAGGAGCAGCTGAGCCTGTGCCACTGGAGAAAGGAATGATTGGAGGACCCTCAGCTTTGGGCTCCTTCCTCAGGCTCTCTTTCAGAGACCAAGCTCTTGTCAGTTTTAAGAGTCTTGAGGGCCATGACATGTGCTGTGATTAAATTCACACACTTGGCAACTTTGCCTAAGCGTCCTTTGTCCAGGACGAGGTAGCGACTTGTGTTGCTGTTGCGTATGTCACCATTTTGGACTCAAATCCCTCTGAATTCTTTTCTTCTTCTACCAGTGACAGAGAAGTAGGTCACAACACTGAGTCAGTGAGGCTCATTCAGTCAACTTAACACAACACAAACAAATGTTTGTTTGTCACTCTATGACCACTAGAAGAGGGGAAAAAAAATTACTACTGAATACTGAATATTGGAAAAATTCGGAAAATTTCAATGAGTGGTATTACCAAAGATTCAGAAGAGTGAAGTACTTTCAATGAGAAAAAAATTTGATCAAAAGCTAAAGTATTCAGTTCCATATTCAGATCACTTACTTGAATAGTCAGCATAGATGTTTAAGGAGATAAAGTAGAATATTCTTCATTTATTTTAATGAAGCTTAATTGTACTTGATAACAATGCATTAGATTTTAAACGTACATTATATATAATGTTTTCAAAAATCTTCATCTGCGAAGTAACTGGCAGCTTTAACTCTCAAATTAACATATTGGAGTAGAGATTTTACTCCCGTTAGCTACAATTTATGCTGCTTCATACTTCTAATCCACCACATATCAAAGTACAAACACATCAAGGACAGTAGGACAGAACAACATGTTCTTGATAACTTTCCATCAATGTGTGTGTGTTTTCAGTTTTCTTACCCTGTGTATCTGTTGTCAAAGAGATGGCTGATCTTGAACTCTACATTTTGTCAGAAAGCGGTTTTCCACACAAATGTTATCACTAAAAAGTCTTAAACTAATTTGTTGTTTGTAGACAGTGAAGTTTCTTCATCTGAAGGTCTGGCCAGTTAAGCTGTTCTGACACTGTAAGATTCTTAATGACTCAAGACAACAATTTCATTCCAAAGACGATTCCAGCCACAGGTCCATTCCAGAGATACTTACAAGATTCTAAGAGTTTTTTTTTTTTTCCTGTTTTTGTTGCTGTTGTTGTTTTACTTTGTTTTATTAACTGAGAAATGGAACCATCACTTGACAGTTTGTTTGTGATTATGTCATTCACCTCTTTCTATCAAAAACAGCATCTTTAATAAGTTCAAAGTGACCAATGAACAGATGTCCTACCACTGAATGTGTGCACATGTCAATCTGAACACCATCTCCCAGCAATACCAGCCAAGAGGAGTCATTTCCCAAATGAAGAGTGACCTAACAAGTTATATACATGTAAATACAGGGAACACTCAAAAGAAATACTGAACAAAATAACTAAGGTGATGATCATAAGAAATACTTTAAAGGACTACTAATACAACCAGGGACAAAAGGGCCCATTTTTTAAATGTCATTATTTTATGTTATTCACAGGCAAACACAATTTTGCAGAATTTACTTTTTGTTAATGGTTGTTACACTCAGAAAGTTAGCTCTTCCTGAACTTAGTGTGAATACTTATGTTCTAGGACAGATATTTTTCAACCCATATATGCATCCTTAAAGCAATATTAACAGGAAGCACCATATGAATAACAAAGCAAATAGCACCTAGCTGTATTTATGTATGAAGCCAAAGGAAACTAATCAGGTAGTCAAACTTCAGGCATTTCTTAAAGACATAAAGGCCTGGTTGTAACCTATTTCTAAATTCTGACAAAAGTGAAGCTATTATACTTGGCCATAAACACCAGAAAAACATCATATAGTCACTCTCTTCTTTAAATTCAACTGGTCAAGGCAGATGGCCATCCACCCCGACTCTGGTTATGTCAGTTTTTCCTTCTCCACTGTCGCCAAGTCCTTGCTCATGGTGGGAACTGTTGGGCTTCTCCCTATAATACTGTAAAGTCTCAGGCTTATTGTGCATAATATGGAGTACTGAAACTGCAGTAGTCAAAAATAAATCTATAAATGACTCAATAAATAAATACATTAATATCCCATTAAAAGAACCAAAAATAATATTACAAATAAATGTAGTCATTTATTTTTTATTTTCTTTCACATTTCATTTTCCACTTTCAATACATTCAATACCATACAATGAAACAATAACCATTGCAGCCATTGTCTGCCTTCATGTCCTCTTCAGCCACTTTTGCTACAGTGACTTCTGGGAGAGTGAATATAGACATAGCACTCAGTTATGTCAAGTATCCATGTTCTGCTCCTCCTCTGTGGCAGCATCGCCCCCAGTGTTAGCCTCCACGTGGAGCCCCTCTGCATAGTCACTGTGAACTCGACTGTCCTCCATGTGCCCATCTTTGGTCCGGTCATAATGACAGAAAGGCCTCAGAGTGATTGCTTGATTGTTGTTGCTGTTTTCATTGTGAAAACCAATGTTATTTTGCTTTTTTGCCTTTATGTGTATGATCAGGGGGCCTATGCACATGTGCACTGTCAACACAGTGGAAAAAACAGCCAAGATGATCACAGCCGTCTTCAGTATCCTAACAAGACCGTTAGTGTCCTGAACCTGGACAAGGTACTGGACCACAGTCTTCCGGTGCACTTTGCCCTTCACTGTTTCTACTGTTTCACAGGTGTATAGCCCAGCATCAGAATAGGAGGTTCTGAAGATAAGACCCTGGCTGAGCACAGTGTATCGGGGACCAGGAGGGAGGATGCTGTCAAAGAAGCGCCAGCTGACTGGGAGGTTGGTATCAGGGGAACATGGGAGGAGCTGCATTATCCCAACAGTGAGGTGGACGATGGCAGGTTTCTTTTCCACTGAAGAGGAGATCCAGAAAACACACATTAAGGCTTGGTGAACTTGCTAATTTTTTAATTTACATTGTTAAACAAGTCAATTAGCTTGTACTTCAAGAGCATATGGGAAATGTTTAACTTACAGTCAGAGGTCGGGCACATCCTAATGTCTCCATCACTGAGACTCTGAATCCTTGAAAGGGAAAGAAAACCTCTTTCTGACTGAAGCCATAGAATTACTCACTTCAAAAAACCATGTTCTCATACTTACATAGACCCAGCTGATGCACCAACAACAGACACACACTGGTCTCTGATCTTGTCCCACCCACAGTGTGGGTCTCTGGAGAGAAGGCAATCATGGCACAATGTGTAGCGGCTGCAGTCCCTTATATCAACCTGAACAGCAAAGTTACTGGTGCCGCTGTACAGCTGGCCCTACAGAAATACAACAAAGTTTAGAATTCTCTCTCTATAAGGCTGTGTTTACTTTACTACTCAAGTCATAAGAGATCAGGGTATTTAACCAACTTGGTTTTGCATTACAAAAACAACCCTAGTAAACTGAGCCTTACTGTTTTGGAGGAAAGCTGGAGGAAGTTGACAGGCTGAGGAGTGTGAAACAGTTGCAGCTCCTCAATGATGCGGCCGTCCTCACCATCAAATCTCACCGCCTTCTGCAGCCAACCAGAGTCTGAGGGAGAGAAGCATGATCCAAGCTGGAGTTCATCTGTCGATTTACCTCATGTATGATCTGTGATATTTGTGTAAAGGTATGTCTGGATGCCCTAGTTGGATACCTGTGGCAATAAACATGACCTGATATTGTTGTTTATCCAGTGATGTGACTTGGTCCACAACAATTTTGGAAAATTGTGCTCCTGTCTGGACCAGCAGAGGCTTGCCGGTTATCGGTGCGACCACCCCCTCCATCAGAGGGTGGTTCTTTACAAACAGCAGGGTTTTGTCAGACAGGTCGAGAGAGGTCATCACACCCATGGCCCGCATTTCATTATTAATGCACTATAAAAAAAGACAAATACAAATACAAATACAGCTGGATTATGACACATTTGAACATTTAAACCAAAGGTAATCAACCCCATTAATGATTAGATTTTATTCCATCTTGGCTTGATACTTACTAAACCAGGGTGGGGGAATGGCTCCTCTCCTGTATATGTTTCCCAGTTCCCACTCTCACTCTCAGTCAAAAACCTCCCACTAAACACCTGACTCAAATCAGACAGCTTGTATGCACAGACAGCTGATTTGCTGCAGTCACCTGAGGCCTCCCTGTGATGGACACAGAAAAGATTTCCTATTTTCTATCCCTACGTATAAGGTCTTTACATCTTTTATCATAATATTAATCAGCTAAACAAGGTGCGATCAAAAAGTCCCAAGACTTCGTGTTGTGAACGAACGGAGCACGACATGCTACAGCAAGTATGAATAATAACTTTCATGTCAGCAAAATTTAAATGAGGTACAGTTTTTGCTTGGCACAGTCTCTGAACTTTTTGATTACACTTTGTAAACATATATAGAAATGAGGTATCTACTGTGGAAACATGCAACTTACGAGTTGGAGGTAAATGTGGCATAGAAGACGTTATCCCTCCAGTTATTTTGGTCTCGGAGAAGGAAAACATCCTGAAGAAGAGTGGGTGAGCCCGCATCATCAGGCTGACAATCCAGACGGGCCTTCAAGAAAGAAGTCCATTTTTTCTGCAGGGTCCTTTCACCCCCGAGGTCACTCTGAAACAACACACACATTGAATTACAAGCTTGATTTACACCTGCACCTACTCTATATGAAGTCAGTGCAGGTGTATTAGATGATTTTAGAGACACACCTTACACACTCTGGCTATCCTCGACACCTGGATGTTATCATGATGTTCCTCCACAGCGCTCTCAGTAAAGAACAAGAAAACAATGTCATCTTCACCGTCCTCGCTGTTCTTACTGGCTTCAACAAGGCTTATGGAAATCATGGTGGGCTCTGAAAATAAAGCATTTAGAATATGAGATCACATGAAGATTTGAAACATGAACATGTTAATGAGGTCTGTCTCATGGAACACACTGTTCACTTTCCACATAAGCTTACCGTTGAACCAAGAACGCTTCACTTCAGTCTTGAGGGGGTTCTCTCCATGTCTCTGAAACAGCAGGTCTGTGCCTAGAAAGTTGGAGGAAGCTGCCGAGTATAAAGTGTTTCCTGTCAAGTGGAGAGGAAACAGTGTGTTGTTGTTGCAGTCAAAAACCACAAACCGAGCATTAATTATTCTGAATCTCAGCAGACACCCATTAATTTATCTGAAGAGAGCAGCCATGACAAAAGAGAAATCAAAATGTTGAGAAATAAAGAATCTGTAAACAATTGTGTACTCACCATCCATAAGAGAAGCAAAATGTTGGTAGGGGTCAAAAGGAACTTTCCCTTTTCCTACCTGCTTCTTTCCTTCCAGGGAGAGTTTTCCATTTTTGAAAGTCTGTTGAAGGAGGCATAAATCCATCAGTGAAATTTTCTTACTGGAAGGAATACTGCAGCAGTCTTGGAAAATGCACTTTATTGCCAAGATTTAGATAAGAGGATGAATACGACTCTTTTTTCTGTAAGGTAAACATGAAGCAACAGCAAAAAGATGGTTAGCTTAGCTTAGACTGCAAACTAGAGGAAAAAGCTAGCTTGGCTCTGTCTAAAGGTAACAAAATCTGACCTCTATAACTCACTAATTGGCACATTGTGTCTTGCTTTGTTGAAGCAAGTGTGAAAGTGTAAAATCAGTTTCCAGTTGTTGTGCTAAACTAAGCTAATCTGCTGTTGGCTCCAGCAACATATTCACCATATACAGACAAGAGAATAAAATCAATCTTCTCATCTAATTTTCAGCCAGCGTGCAAATAAAAGTATTTTTTTTAATAAAATGGTATTTCCTTAAAGTTCCTGAACCCTAATATTTTTCCCCCTAAGAAGCTACACAATAATAAATATATATATATATTATTTTCCATTCTGTATAATGTTAGACATATTTTCTGTGTCCTGTCTTTCCAGCTATTCAATTAAGTTCTAATATACTTATGTAATATATATAATATATCTAATATGCAAAAAGAATGACTCACCATTTTTTTCAATCTTCTTCTTTTTTAATTTTACTTATACCAGCTTGTATCAGCCTGACTGCTAACTGAAACACTTTAGAATAAGTGCATTTGGTTTTCTGTGGAAACTTAGAGACTAAAGGTACTTACCATGTAGTCACATGCAGGATTGAAGGCATTCGTTCCACAAACAAGCATTGTACCATCCTCCATTGTGTGTAGGGTGCGGATGAAGTTATCACAATCCTGTTGGAAGAACAAATGTAATCAGTTAATTTGGATGAAATGTTAGAGGCTGTATGCAATCAGAGCAACAACTGATAACACTCACTAATTATTCACTTCTTGCTGTACCTTCTTGTCCTTGCCCTTCATTTGACAGAGGGCTACATCTGCTGAGCTGACTGTCCATTCAGCCTGGAAGAAAAGAGAGTCAGTGTTGACCAAGAAGCCCTTGTGTTTTCTCTGTGTGGAACTGTAAAGCTTCTTTTGTTTCCTTATTTATTTTTTATTTTTTTTACAAGGCCATGTGTTGCACTTGGTCCTGAGAGCTGTTTGAATTATCTTACTTAAATCTGATGAGCCAGTCTTAGTTATTTGTTCTATGAGTTCATAAATCATAACTCATTTCCATCTCATTCGCCATTATGGTTCTGTTTGGAACATTGGCTCCTAATGATGATTATGGTTGGACTATCCCAGTTTTTGTTGTACGGAGGGCTATGTGTTTCAGTGTGTGAAACAGGACTAATTACTTCACATTCATTGTATCATATTGCTGCACAGAGAGCACCAGCCTACAGCCAGTCCTAAATGGCTTACCTCACTGGTCTTTTTTCTTACATCATCCAAGCTGAGAGTGAGCACTTTCCCCTTGGCTCCAACAACAAGCTGACCAATGTCATCTCTTATCATCAAAGAGCTTCAAACTGCCAAAGCCAGACTCTTTGAACAGTTTCATGTCCATTTCTATATCAGAGAATGACAGGGGGTTACCTTTCAAGTTGAGTGTATATAAATGTATTGTAACAGTGCTCATTTGTCCAGTATCCTGCATGTTGACTGTTTTGTTTGGTAATTTGAACTAATCCTAAATGTATTTCATGGGTTTTCCTATCATGCCATAGTAAGCTATGTTCTATCCTCTGGATGTGGATTAATATGTAGGCTACACTACTACCAATCTACACATCATGATACTGATATATCAGTTTCTGATATCTCTTTACAGTCCAACCATCTGTAATCTACAGTAGATATCTTACCTTGGAAGTAAACACTCCTGCGGGGTTTGTTGCTTGTTGCAAGGCTTTCAGCCATGATGATGAGGAGATAAAAGAGCGTCACAGGAGGTCTCATGATGTTCTTATAGACTACAAATGGAGGAATCTCTGTCTGTCGATTTTTTGCGACAACTGTTCATCCGTAACGTGTCGACTGTAAAGTTTCTTGAGATGAGTGGTTGTCCAGAAAATCTACAAAGATTTCTCAATTTATTTGAAACTTACTGCTTACTGTAACCACGGCAACCATGTTTTCTTGTGAATTGAAACAACCCCTTGTTGCGCTCCAGCTGCACGGGCTCTGCAGTAGTATTGTTAGAAAGACAATAGAGATGGGTTGTCCCAATATTGTGTCTCCGTCTTATTTTCTCTTATTATTTTTTTTGCTTTATTTCGTACCTGTCAGTAATCTCGTTTTCTAAGAAGAAACCAGTGAATAACTCACTCTATATATTGTACAGCAGTCAGTGTTTTCTCCTCTGTTTTCTCTTCTTCTTTGACTAGATTTGAAATGCAAATCCACTGCTGTAGTTACTGTATTTATATTTGCACAGGCCAGTGACAATAATCTGTGCTGTCACAAATACATGAGGATGTGGATCAAACCGTCAAGGATTCTTTTCACAATATATTTGCCTAATGGCTTCTGGTTTTTGATTTTATGAAAGCCTGCTTCCATACAGAAACAGGTGTAACTGTAGCTTACATTTGTTCATCAGCTGTTCATCATCACTGACTGATGTGATCATAAATCAAAGTAATTCATTGATAATGGCAGCTACAACGCACGATACGGCCCATTTGTTGATACTCATCCAAATGATACTGACACACACACCCTGTGCTTGAGATTACAGAACAACCACCAACGGATCAGTCTCAATAAATTGCTACAGATTTAATTATTCATAAGCCTGGACAGCAGGGACTAGTCAGTAGGTTATGTGCATTCAGTTTGCAGCTGTATATTTGCAAAGCGCTGCGCAATCTCGCGCCCATCGAACCCTGAGTCTGACAAAACCAAATCAAGATTCTGAATACATGATTATCATAAGTGAGAAATAATCAATGTGCCATCACCAAAACCAAATCAATTACCACCTTATTAATAAAAACAAACAAACAAACAAACAAACATCTCCGGTGTCTCGTCTTTGCCATTTGCTTTGGCTACAACACTTCACTTCCGGTGCAGCAGACCTATAGAGGCACAACACAAACACCTGGACTCATTTCGTCTTTTAACACATTCATTGTCACGCCTGTGCAAATAGTGGTTATCATGGTGAAGTGGTGGAGTGTATAACACATTTACAAAGTCTGAAATCTCAGCATACTACAATGTAAAACTTAACTACGAGCTTTTACAACATTATAGAACATTCATCTGTCACAGTTTTTAGAAACCCATCTTTTAATCTTTAATCTTTAATCTTCATTTTATCCTAAGCATATGGCAAAAGACTTAAAGCAGGGAGTAATGATAAATAATAATTCAGTCAAATGGAACCCAGGTTTATTTGCATCACTAATAGTTGGACATAGAAAAGTAAAACTGATTAAAACCCTGGTAAGCTGATCATATTTCAAAAGGTGTTATTTCAGAAACATTCCACATTACAAGCATTTTAAAACTGTGAAATACTGTATCATACTTTTACTATTAAACTGACAGCTGATGTTATTGTTACCTGCTGATTCCTTTCAGAGAGGCCCAGAGAGGCTCTAAAACTGGCTGAGGTTCAAGAAACTGTTTATTCAGCCAATAGTAATAGAGTTTATACTACTAGTGATAAAAACTCATTGTTGGATTTCTGCCCTTTATTATGTGTTTTGGAGGCAAAGGGTCAGCAAAAGACCACAGCAGGTAATCTCAGATGTTATTCGCCTCCTTCAACAGAGAACAGGTGTTGGTACCACTACAACCTCAAGCCACTAGAGGGAGCAACTGAACAGGGATTTCCACAAGAAGAGTTCTGCTGTGACTGCAGTGTAGTCAATTATGTCAAGGGCAGTGGTTTTCATCATCATCATCATCATCATCATCATCATCATCATTATTATTATAGCATTAGGATGGATGAAGGTCATCTTAAGAATCACTATGACTGATCAGTGGTGCAAAGAACTGAGTCTAGAGAGACACCTTCACATAACTGAAAGCAGAATCTTGCACTTACACCCACTTCACTCTCCACATATAATGTAGATCATGTGGTTAGACTGGTCAGCATGTTCATGCTTACAATTTCATACTCATGACTAAAAGAATGACTTTCTTAAAACTGCTCGCTACAATTCCCTATTACCTTATGTGACTGAGATGAATAAAACGCGTGCAGATAATGAATGAGCTCAGTTAAGAACATCACTAACCTAAGATAATATGAAAATGTTTACTTTTTACTCAGATATTGAGACATATTTTTTCAGTATGTGATGCCCTTTGTTATTCAACTATCTTGATTCCTTACATACATGTATTTGACTTGATTGTTCTATTTGCATGTGAGCTTTTGTTTGCATTTCTTTTTGTTTTTAAAGGTACGACACATGTCATTGAATTCTATTTTATTTTTAAAGAATATGTTTATGAGATAGTCCGAAAAATTGGACTTTAAGTTCAAATACTGAGAAATTTAAGACTCATATTTACATTATGTAGTGCACTTTAATCTTCTTCATTTTTGCAGTTATTTAATCTAATGTATTTGCCATGTTAACTTTTGTCGTCGTTGTTGTTTTAAAAAGGCACTCTATAAATCATTAGATTTTATTTTATTTAATTATTTGGTTTAACTTAATCTGTCATTACATCCTATTCCTTCACTCTTAAAAGTGCCATAAACATTTTTTAAAAAGTGAATCAAGTTCACATACATTAAGCCCCGCCCTTTAGCACTCACGAAACGCGTGGCCACGCCCCCTCCTGCAGGCTCCGACGCGATTTATGGGCGTTGATTTCCGGTATTAAATGTGTGGATTTTCAGGTTTCACAGTGTGTGAGTAATGCGTGTGTGTGTGTAGGTGTGTGTGCGTGTGTGTTGTATGTGTGTGTGTGTTGCATGTGTGAGTGAAAGTGTGAGAGAGTTTGTAGCGCGGTTGTAAACGCTCCCAGCTCGGATACTGTCACCGCTTTGCACCGCAGGCAAGGTCCGTGTTCCTACATGCAAGTTACCGTCACGGCTCCACAATCTTTGGCCAGCAATGACTGAAAGCCCCGCGACCAAGCCGACCGATGGAGAAGTGTGTCAGCGTGTGAAGAACGGACTGAAACCGGAGAGAAACGGCTTGGTGAAGAGCCTCCACCGCTGCCATGAGCGGGAGCACAAGCACCACTGCCACCCCGAGGAGGAGGAGGTGAGGCCCGGGATGGGACGGGGAGGAGAGGCTGATGAAGTCGGGGAAGCTTCTGCCGTGTAGACCCGGAAACACCCGGACGATGCTAACACTGTTGCCATTTTTCATGAACTCTTGTGAAAATAGGATAAGAAACGTTTTAATGCGCTGACAGTCCTGCTGCTGATAACCTCATGACAGTTTGTTGTCCTCGAGATAGACCAAACGCCAAACTCAATATAAAATGTTTTAGATTAAAGACTTTTCGCTATTATTTAATATTATTTCCGAGCTGAAAACATAGAAGAAAAGCTTTCTCTGAATTATTTGGAGACACTCTTTAATTCGGCATAATCATAATCGCTCCAATCATCATCTGAATGCATTAAAATATGAACTTTGTGAATGGTTCATACTGCGCTCCACCGCCCCTCGGTTGCTTAATATGTGGCAGGTTGTTTAAAAAAGGCGGGTGAGACGCCTCTGAAAGTTGATATTGCATAGAATTCTAACTCTGTTCAGGGCATGATATGTGTGCCGAATTTTAGAAGAGGTCTGGCTCTAGGTCTGGCTCTGTGTGACTTTGATTAGAGGCACAAAGTAGGGATAGTAAAACAACTTAGGCAAATAATCATGCAGTGTCTCATGATGCACATACCACCAGAGCCAGTCAAACAACTTGGGACAGGTCATATTTGGTTGCATGTTTATCTCATCAGTTGATAGTGTGATCTTAGAGGGAGACTGTGTTTATAGTGTGTACTCACTATTTTTAAACTGAACTATAAAAGTCAAATTTTTTGGCCCATTTCAGGATGTCTGTCGTGTGTAGTCTTGTAAGTTGCAGATGTCTGGCAGTAAAAGTTTGCAAAAATTCCATTTTTGTGAAGCGGGTATCTCCCCTTACAACTGAGAAACTGAAACTGCGATGAGGTAGTGATTATGGACTCTGAAACGGTGCACCTGTTCAGTTAAGGTTGTCTACTGAGACCACACGCATGCTGTGAAACGGCATTTTTCCAAACACGCTAATGAAATCTCCACCCTTGGGTGCGTCCCCTGTTACTGTCCCAATTAACAGGTCCCCTCTGACTACACAATGAAATGCTGTCTCACACATGAGCATCTAGAGTCACAGATATGTTGTGGTACAGTACATTGAGTCTGAGTGTTGTGGTACTAAATTGGAGGAAAAAGTTAAACAGCATTTTGAATTCTCTCCTGATTGTTGGGTCTGTCTTTAAACTTTTTCCAAGCAGTTTTCTCCTACATCAAAATGGCTGGTAAGTCAAACATTTTCAGTGACTGTCAGTCATAGTATGATAGTAATAATTCAGTGGGGTGGCTGTGGTGCCAAAAACAAAGCTGGATTTCTGTTGCTGAACTGGGTTGGTAAGACAAGAAACTGAATGTCTGGTGACTGAACCTCAGCTGATTACAGTTCATGCAGATGTCAGCGTTGCTACTCTGTAAGGTATTTGAGAGAGAGAGGCATGACCGGTCACATGAAGCGCCTAATAGCCATGAGCGCAGGGGCGAGCATGTTGGGAAGGCAAATTGCATAACGTCTATGAGCAGTGAGGTTCTGTCCAGCCGCTTATCAAGATGGATCAAATACACAAATATTCTTAACGAAGCACAGACATGTGTAAAGTTTATTAGTTCATTGTAGACAACTTCGCACTGAGTGCACAGATTTCCACCAGCACATCCAGCTCCTCCCTTATTTGGCAGTCAAATCTTCCCTCTGTGTCACACGGTTTTCTTTCCTGTATAGCCAGTGTATAGCTGACCAGAACTCAGTACTGTGTTCTTATCCTCCTCCCACTTAAAATTTGGCTGCACATAAGTCAAGGTTGAGTGAGTTACAGAGAACTCAGCCAAATATAATAGCAGACAAAATGTGTTTTTTCTCACTAGAACAAAAGAAGAGGGAGTCACAGGAAGTCAGCTAAGGAATTATAGGGGAAAATATGTGTTTTATAGGAAGATAAGACATAAGTTTTTGATAAAATGATAAACTTATACATGGAGATCTAATGTAACCTTGCGTAATTCTCCTGCTATAACAGTGGCTCTGTATTTTGCTCCTTTATATATATTTTTTAAAAGACTTGAGAACATGTGGGTTTTCAACATTTCAACATATAAACACAACATTGCAATAGCTTAAATCTGACCCTGAACTGTTTTCATTTGAATTTTACAGGCCATATTTTCCTGCATGACACCAATGCAGCCTGGACACTAATGCATTTCTCAGAAGCACTGTAATGGAACTGTTAAAATATCATTAAGCACTATTAAACAGTAATCCTGACTGAAATGACTAGAATAATAACATCCAAACCAATAGCTTTAATTATATCTGCTTAATTGCCTTGTTTCAACATTCATAGTGGTTTTCATGAGCATGTTTTTTATGATGTTGCAGTACAGTCGATTTTCTGGTTTCCTTGTTGCTCAGGTCCACTCAGACTCCCATCATGGCAGCCTGTACAGTCGGCCCTTCATCGAATCTTTCGAGGAGACGCCCATGCTGGTGGCAGTGCTCACGTACATGGGCTACGGCATCCTGACCATCTTTGGCTACCTCCGCGACTTCCTCCGTCACTGGAAAATCGAAAGGTGCCACATTGCCAGGGAGAGGGAGGTGCAAAAGGTAAGGCCACAGACTCTGATGTAGTCATTCACCAGAGAAAATGCACCCAGTGTTTTTCACTATAAAAGCAGACACACACATTACGCAGTCAGCATACTGTGCCTTCATAATGAGTGCAGTGTTATCATTGTTTGGTTGCACAGCGACAAAATTACTGTTAAGGTAAAGGAGGTTAGGTTCATTTCAGGTGTTGAATGGAGCTGATTTGGTAAACTGAACTCTAATGACACGTTGCCTGGTGACTCAGCCTAGAAACAGCGATAGCAAATGGAAAAATAAACCTGATTCATTTGTTGTTTTGATAACCAGACTGAACCAAAGTAATATTTAGACACCACAAAGCTTCTAAACATTAAAAGCTATTGTAGAGGCTCTCATGTTTCAAACATTTTGAGCTATACGTCTTCAAGCTTGTTTGCAAAAGTGTACATGTGGTGAGAAAAACCTCAGAACATTTGATGTGATCTTGCCAGCCGCAAGAAAAGTGCTGTGTGTATATGTGGCAACACTTTCGGATGAGTGCCTCACATGCAAACCCAGTGAGGCCAATATAATGTTTGAAATATTCTCCCTAAGGTGGCATTGCTTTTCTACACAATAGTGTGCAACGTGCATACTCAAGATTGCATTTTTGTCAACGCGCCTCTAATGGTGGAGTTATCAGCACATTTGGAACATGCCCTTCACCACTCAGATTGTTTTCAATGTGTTATGTAATGTTTGATAGTGAGGCCCATTGTTTTAAGTATTTGGCTATGTTGAGGAAAGGAAGCTTGTGGAATAGATGTGGGGAAGTCATTAAATCACCCCGAGGATATCCCACGGATGTTTCCTCTAAGAACCAAGGAATAATTAACTCCCTTGGTCATGTGTTTAGATGTTAAAGATTATATTTCCAGAGATTAAATTCCTTCCAGCTCAGCTTTCCAAAAGTATTAGAGGCATGTTGTTCTCTGAAGTTTTTATAGTTTTTATACTCAGAAAACAAACACACATGATTTAGGGTGAAATTGCCACATTCTCTGCCACTCCTCTCTCTACTCTCTACTTCTCACTATGTTCTCTTTCTTACCCATTTCTAGGACTTTGTTCCGCTCTACCAGGATTTTGAGAACTTTTACACCAGAAACCTCTACATGCGGATCAGAGACAACTGGAACAGGCCCATATGCAGCGTCCCAGGGGCCAAAATGGACCTGATGGAACGAGCATCCCATGACTACAACTGGACTTTTGAGTGAGAGAGACATACCTTTTATTCAAGACTGTAAATATGTTAATCTATAAGGTAGCCCCCAGGTATTCGTGCAATGCAGAGTCAGAGGCCACGGTGGAACAATAGTATGAGAGAGTCTGCTGTATGGTTAATGACCCAGTCAAGGACTAGTTCTAACTGTGCTAACACTCTTATCCTCTACTAATACAAAGAAGACAAAGGACTGGGTCAGGTTACCAGACACTAACAGTGAGCAGGGTTACACGCCTTTCTCACAGGCCAGAGCTGACCGTAAGTCAGCAGTGTAAAACACAATTTCCCATTGTTATGTTGTATGAAACAGGAAAGTGACAGTAAGTGAAAGTGGCTTTTGAGCTTTGAAAATGAAATATTGTGTTGCCTGCAGTCATTGTTAGTCACAGAAGGGATCTGGTCTCTTCTATGGGAAAATTCCCCCAAAAAACATTTAGAATAGAACTTGATCAATTAATCGTATACTGGCATATTGTAGATATATGATATCAGTGAATATGTTGGGTGGTAAGTAGCAAGAAACTGCAGCACAGAAATGCCAAGCTATGTTTGAGGTAATTAAGAAAGAGTGTCACCATCACAGAGTTCATCCACCAGAGAGCACTGACAAATAATTTTTTTTTTTACTGTAAAATGTTAAGCGGATTGAAGGTATCACTATTAACACTTCATGTTACAAGTTTATGATAATAAAAAAAAGAATACTATTGGCCAATATGTTGTCGGACTTTAAAAACTCACAGATATTGATATTGGTATTAGTCTCAAAAATACAATATTACCGGACTATGATTTAGACATTTAAATAAGCAAAAATAAACTAGAACAGCAACTAACAGTTATATTCATTAACAATAAATCTGCCAGTTATTTATTTTTTAGTAATTTTCTGTAATTTTTGCGGGGTATTTAAAATGTTGGGGAAAAAAGTTCATCACAGTTCCCCAGAGCCAAAGTTCAAAAGTCTTGATTTGTAAAACTAAGAGTCCACATCCAAAGGTTTTCAAGCTTACTATCAGAGAAGACTAACAAAACCAGCAGATATTCACAGCTGAGGAGTTAGAGCCAGAGAATGTTTTACATTTTTGCATAACAAATGACTTTGATATTAAACACAAAAAGCATAAAATGCAGCAAATGTTTGACATGTTTCTTGATAAATTAGTTTCACCACTAAAACATAAAAAAACATCTGTGCAGCTCCCCTTCTCACACTCTACTCCACCCTTTTCCTGCTATGCATGGGGAAAGACAAGATTAGGTAAACCTGTACAAGTACGAGTGTCATTCAGTATAACAGAGTCTGACCTCAGAAATGACCACACAGTTAAATCAACACCCCTGAAACACATTCAAAACGAAACATAAATCATACTCTGTGGTTTACAAAGGGCGTGTTTATAGCAGGTCTAGTGTACTGGTTTGCATTATATTATATAGAGTAGTTATCTTTTCCCTGTCCCTGTGTTAATAGTGATTTTGTCTCTATGTGACTGATACAACTGCCAGTATACACACACACTGGATATTCAGTGTGAATCATTTCCTTCTGCTTTGGACCACTTTCATATTTGGTTCCTAATTGTGATGCATATTGTATCTTGTGACAATGAAACCTCCCTCTAAACAGTCATCAAAACATCACATCGGTTCAGCATTTGTCAGCATGACACTGGTGTTTGAGGGAAGATGGAGGCCCACTGCAGTGGAAGATGTTCAGTCAGGCGTGTGTGAAGTCAGACATCACAGACTGTGACGAAAAGATAGGAAAAGCAACAAAGTCAGGGAACATGGAGTGCCAGTGAGAAAATCAGGGTGCAGCTGCATCAAACAATATGGCCGATCCTACTCAAGATTGGAAAAAGTTGTTGTTGTCCAGCCTTTCACTCCACCTCAATCTAGTTTTTAATTAGCTCTGCCAATCATTATTATTAATCATATCAATAAGCTTGTCTGATTCTCTCTCTCTCTCTCTCTCTCTCTCTCTCTCTCTCCTCCTCCAGGTACACGGGGCGTGTGGTGCAGGATGTGATTAACTTGGGCTCATATAATTACCTCGGCTTCGCTGAGAATACAGGTCCATGTGCTGACTCTGCAGCCGAGGTCACCATGAAGTATGGCGTCGGAGTTGCAAGCACCAGGCAGGAGACTGGTACAGACACACACCAAAACACACCAGACACGCCCACTGTCACTGCTGTCACTTGAACTTAACAACTGCAATTTGACACCTTGGGTGACTTTAAAGAAGCTATGAATCATGTTAAATGTGTAGTAGAGTTTGCATCTAGTGTTACTCACCAAAATGCACAGTTTCTCTATTATCTATGGGACTTAACTAGGACTGACACTAATGTTTATTTTGATTATTGATTAATCATCTTAAACTCAAACACACACAGATCCTCACATTTGAAAAGCTGGAAGCAGACTTTTTTTTTGCTTTTTTTGGGTAATATTTTAAATTGTGCATTGTTTACATCCATGTTTGCTAGCTAGCAGTGTCCTTCACTGCCTTGTGCATGTGCACAATGCAAACAGAACATTGTTTGTTTACATTGTGAAAACAGTGCTTCATAGTGCCACCAGTGGTTTAAAAACTCTGTAAAGACTATTTAAGGATCAGTTATCCTCTTTTCAAATGGGCTAGGTTTATAAATTTCAAAAAAGGTCAAGAAAAAAAGATTGCAATTCAATATGGGCAAAATATACTGTTATTTCAAAAATAACTTCCCTAAAGTAATTCTCTTGAATGAAGGATCCCATGTCATAAGTAAGTCCAGAACTAGCCAGATTTACCAGAGTATGAAGCTTAAAAGATTGGTGTAAATAATATCTGGAGGATATAGTTTGTATTTACTTGGAAAATCTTTTAGCTGAAGCCAGAATGCAGAGCAAGTCAGATAAGAACCAGATGAGCCTGGAGGAAGTGAAGTAGACCATCTGGTTAGCAGATATTTGCTGATAGAGTGGAACTGGTGACATGCTCTTCTTACATAGAGAGAAGGCCTGCCTCCATTTTAATAAAGAGTGCAGTAGTGTTTGCTCCATAAGAGCAGTCAGCTGGAAATATTATAAGTTGATGCACACATTACTCTACAGGAGATGAGATGTAATCTAGCACTGAGAGACTGACTGACTACTTGAGCTCAGGGAAGTTTTATAATGTATGTGCTTAGAAAGATTCCAGCTGTCTAGCAATTACTTAGCTACAGAAACTGTAACATAACGATAGTTAAACTTTTTGAGAAATGTGCTTATTTGGCTTCTTACCTAGTGTTAATTGAGAAGATCAGTGCCACTCTCATATATCTACGCTAAATATGCAGCTACAGCCAGCAGCTGTGTAGAAACAGCTAGCCTAGCTCCATCTAAATGTAAAACCAGTCTGCCCACCACCACCTCTAAAGCTCACAGCGTAACAGGTTATATCTCATTTTGTTTAACCTGTACATAACCAAAGCCATTTCAACTTTATACTGACTACAAGACTCCACTGGGATCACTGTGCTTTGTCAAGAAATAGAAAACAGAAAACATTACTAACTCTAAAACCACAACATGTCATTTTTAGGCAGCGTTTAATCCTTTAAAAATACCACAGAGATGAAACATGTTAATTATAGAGCTTTTAAGATGCTGATCGGTGTTGAATGTTAGAGAGAGCCAGGCTAGCTGTTAGCTAAGCTA
The DNA here is from genome assembly GCF_001640805.2 of Lates calcarifer. Lineage (NCBI taxonomy): Eukaryota > Metazoa > Chordata > Actinopteri > Centropomidae > Lates > Lates calcarifer. The sequence goes on from NC_066851.1 coordinate 6,575,269, forward strand.
AGCTAAGCTAACCATCCCATGGCTGTAGCTTAATATTAAATGGACAGATGTGAGATGTTCCAGAATGTAGAACTATTCCTTTAAATATTTACCAAACAGTCTGTGTGGACAGTATTCAGACTCCTTCACTTTTTTGTATTCTACTGTGTCACAGATTTAATTTTAAATGGATTCAGTTTCTATTTTGAGACTGGGGTAACAGCTCACTCTTCAGCACAACAATAACCCCGTAGCATGCAGCCAAGACAACACTGGATTGGCTGCGGGACAAGTCTCTGACTGTCCTTGAGTAGCACAGCCAAAACCCAGACTTAAACCCCATCTGTGGAGAGACCTGAAGATGGCAGTTCACGGATGCCTCCTTCCAATGTGAGGGAGCTTGAGAGGATCTGCCAGGGGGGAATGGGGTAAACTGGCCAAATCCAGGTGTGCAGAGTTTGTAGAGTCTGGAAGACTGGAAGCTGTAATTGCTGCCAAAGGGGCCTCTACAAAGGACAATAAGTAGTTGAATAAAAAGTCTGAATACTTTTTAGAAATGAGAATATTCTGTTTTTGATTTATTACAAAAATCTTTTTAAACATATTTTTACTATTATTGAGTGTAGATTAATGGGCAAAAATACCATTTTACAATATAAAGTGTGCAAAAAGTGAAGGGATTGGAATACTTTCTGAAACCACTACTTGGTATGTGTTTGTGGTGACCACCTGCTTGTTTGTATCTCAGGCAACCTGGACAGACACGAGGAGATGGAGAAACTAGTGGCTAAGTTCCTGGGTGTGGAGTCAGCCATGGCGTTTGGGATGGGGTTTGCAACCAACTCCATGAACATACCAGCCCTGGCTGGGAAGGTAAGATAGGTGGTTCCTTGATAGAGCTGTAATTTATTCTTGCAGCACATATTTCTCCCTAAATATCCCAGCCAGATTTCCTGTATGTTGTCACAGCACCTTTTCCTTTTTTGTCTGTCCTCTAACTCCTCATTATTCCCTCTCTTTATGTTGCATGAATGCAAGTTTTTATTGGCATGTGAACTCTTTGGCATAATTGTAAAAGATGAAATGAGCTTACTCGATGGTACCTTTGTTTTTCAGTGTAGTGTACAGTCTCTCTAACAAAAACATTCCATAACTATCACACTGTCACAGGTCACAAAACCACCTCCATACACAGACACACAAAACCACCTCCATGTCATATTAGGAGGAAATGTCTCCTGTTGGCATAGAAGACTAGTAGCTCCACTTCTTATCAGGTCTTACCAGTCTGTTTTGTCACATTGCTGCTGATGTTGTTTGACAAGTAGATACTTTCCACTGTTGAGTGGAATCAGAGACTGTTGAGTTTCCACTGTTGAGTGGAATCAGAGACTTTAAATTCTTTGGCTGTGAAATAATGCAAACCAGTGGTTCCCTTTAAATGGCAAATAATGCTAATCAGTAAAAAATGATGTACCAAACAAATGAGTAAATAGGTCAGTATATGTAGCACTATCTGCTACCTCAGATGGGTAAAAACAAATGCATGAATAATTTATGCTAATTAATGTTTGTGTGGTGTCCTGCAGGGCTGTCTGATTCTGAGTGATGAACTGAACCATGCCTCTCTGGTCCTGGGAGCCAGACTCTCTGGGTCCATCATCAGAGTCTTCAAACACAACAGTGAGTCTGTGATTAGAAATAGGTCCTGCTATCAGTCTGTCTCCTCAGTGCATTTACTCTAAAGGTCCATTTATTTTTTTCTGTCCACCTGCATCCTTACGTCTATTTCTGTTTGTCAGTCCCTCAATTCAAGTGATTCTCCTTTATCCTCTTTCATTGCTTCTTTGTCTTATTACTTTTATTGCCCTATATCATTAATGTACTTAGAGTGATGTTTTTATTTTATTCATTTTTCTATATGCTGTATGTCAACACTGTATTGTAATTTGGTCTCATCACTTTAAATACAGTTGGTAGATTACAATGTACACACACACACACACACACACACACACACTGTTGGGGAGCTCTGCATGGTATGTCTTTGCTTTAGTCAGTATTTTGAAAACCTGACCAAGCCAAATGAAGTTTAATTTTAGAAGTCAGCTAAAATGTTTGGTACTTACGAAAATAAGCTAGCATGTTGTTTAGTAAGTTAAAAAGTATAAAGTTTAAAATTAGGCCTTTTTGTGGAAGATATTTTGACATGTTGAAAAGTATAAATGATAAAATTAACGATGGCTAAATCTAGCTGCCTCAGTTTCAGGAAACTGGTATGGTTAATACTAGCTCAATCACACTGTCATGGCTTACAGAGAAACTTGTTTAGAAATGAAGAATAGCTATCACATTATTAATAATACCTGTGCTTTTAATCATAAGTCAGCTGATAAAAAGTCACATCATTCAGTATACTGTAGCCTCTTTCTGTAAATTACTTTTTCTGGAGTCTGTAAAGCTAATTTTCAGACAAAAAATATCTCTGGTTGTGTACAAAATGCAGAGGAGAAGAGAGCTAGCTAGCTGATAATGCTGCTTTGTATAATTGTACTAAAATAAGTGTATTGAGTATATCCTTACAGTGGCTCATAGAATAAGGTTAGCTCTTGCTCTTATAGAATGTGAGACACAATTATAGTGTGCAATTATCTCTGTGTGTAATTAGTTCTAAAAAATGTTTAGCCTCTAGTTGTTTAATATAGCTAGCCATTAGGCTAACGAGGCACAGCTTGGCTCCGCAGCTGTATCCACATGCTAACGTCATTCTTTAACAGATAATTTAGCGGGTGCCCAGCTAATTAACCAGAACTCTTTAGCTTGCCACTGGAACTCATTGCTTGTCTATTTCTACTGCTTAGTCATTCCTGTAACATGTTAATTGTAGTTTGTCTTATCAGCTACAGTCACAGACAAACCAAATCCACAAGCTGTTTCACAATAACTTTTTTCAAATTATCATTTTATCAGTTGTTATCTGTTACTAAAATATGAGGCTGATAAAGAGTTGAACTAGAGCTAACATACTAGGAACAAGAGCAGCTTTATTTAGGAATCTATTACTGTTTGATTATTATATTTTGAAAACACTCATAATACAGTATTAGCTATCCTTTCCACATTTTGTTTGGGGGTGTATTGAAACTGCATAGGTGAAGGTCTTGCTCTCTTCAAATGAATTTCCATCTGACCACAACTGCAAGTGGTTTCCTGCCACCCGTATTGATACCACACAACTTTCATTTTGAATATAACTCTGTCTTAATTTTCCCGTCAGATATGCAGAGCCTTGAGAAACTGCTGAGAGAAGCCATAGTTCACGGACAGCCCAGGACTCACAGACCATGGAAGAAGATCCTCATAGTCGTGGAGGGCATTTACAGGTAGTTTATCTAATTTCTTCATATGATTGATTTTGTTGAGTTGTACCTCTTTTTTTCTTTGGTTTTTGAGTTTCTGAGGTGTTTTTAGCTAAGGTAGGTGTTGAGAGTAAGGTCAGTGAGCATTTAAAATGAACTGTGCTAAAAATGTTAGTAGCAAAAAGAAATGGAGCAATAGGAGTTGTCCATTTTAAAATCCCCATGATTTCCTTCCTAGTTTCAGCTTCACTAAATTGCACAAGTGTAAGATTGTGTGCATCAGTAAATGCTCAGGTTCAACACTAGGCAAAAACAGATTGTTGCGATACTTTTGCTGCTGTGGTATTCGTGACATCATTACTCCATTGTCATACTTTTATGTTGACATATTATTTTAAGCATGATACTTGAGATAAGGCTGTTCAGCAGAGGACAGATCCCACCAGTTTTGGGGAACAGCAACACAGGCCTTGAGTGGGGAACAGAGAGTACTCCCTTGAGCAATAATTTCCTGGGTTGTCAGGAGAGAAATGAACAGGAACATATCAGGACATTTGCTTGACACTGGCTGTAACACTTTTTACTCTGCCTTTTTTTCCTCCCTGCAGCATGGAGGGCAGTATAGTACACCTGCCTGAAGTGATTGCACTGAAGAAGCACTACCGGGCATACCTTTACCTCGACGAAGCCCACAGCATAGGGGCTCTTGGGCCGAGAGGGAGAGGTGTGGTCGATTACTTTGGCCTAGATCCTTGTGATGTGGATGTCATGATGGGCACATTTACCAAGAGCTTTGGTGCTGCAGGGGGATACATCGCAGGGAAACGGGTGAGAATGGGGGATTGTGGGTTTATTTTATGGGCATGTGATGTGCTTTCGAAGGCAGAGTTACAAAGATAAGAAAGACGTAATCTAGTAGCACAATCTAAAATCAGGCTAATGAGTCACCAGATACACCATTGATAGCTCTCCAGCTACTGACATTAAAGTACTCTGCTTTTTAGCAAAAATGCTTTAGGTTTGTGCAATCTCTCAAGATTAGATGTCACAGTGTCGGGTGACAAAGTTGATACACAACAAAAAAGACACCTGTCATCCCAGCAATGTGGATTTACAGCCTTGCAGGTCATCTCTGCTGCATTGTTGACATATTTGCCCTGTTCCAGCTTATCAAAACAAGGCTAGATCCTGGTTGCGAGACAACTTTTTGTCTCAATGAAATGCCGAAAAGACTGAGACAGCTTAGAACAGCTGAAGTTCCTAAACAAAACATACAAACCTGTGCAGTTGTTTAACTAAGCTAACTAAATACTTGAAAATTGTTAATGGTTTCTTGTCACCTACTCTTACCACCTTCACTGCTTTCTCAGTTTCTCAAAGAAAGCTAGCATTAGGCATGAATTACAAGTCTAACAATGCATCACCAAGTTGCAGGATGTGGTTTACAATAAATTGTGTAAGTTATGTAAACTGCATGTCTTTGAAGCATTGTAACATCACAGTAAAGATGGATAGTAGTTCAATCTCTTATTTTTTTAAGTGGAAGGAAAATAAATCTGATGAGTCATTTTTATCAGATATTATCAGAACTACATTTTCTTCAAGTTTTTTTTATTAAATGTCTGAGCCTTTTATATTCATCTAATCTGTGCAAAACAGTGTATTTACCATATTCTTTGATTATATCCAGCTGTTCAATGTGAGAGAGTAAAGCAAGCAATAAATCTAAAGTAAGCTGTTTGCTTACTTTAGTCTCAGTTACAAAGAGTAATAATAGCAGTGTTTTTCATGCATATCTACTTACACCTCCTGTGTATCTGCTGGGTTTAGGAGCTTATTGAGTACCTGCGCTCCCATTCTCACAGTGCAGTCTACGCCACCTCCATGTCTCCTCCTGTGGTGGAGCAAATCATCACTTCTATGAAGTGCATTATGGGAGAGGATGGCACAGCAATAGGTGAGTCCAAATAGAAATGACAGTACTCAACTTTTTAGATGAAACAGAAACTCTGCATTTTCACATAATGTGTAAAAAATGTTTTATTTATTACCTGTGCTCTCATGCCCTCTGTCTTCTATATTGCACAGGAGGTATTACAGGAGACTGTGGTCAAGAGCTGCAATATAGGGCTTTATATGCCAATAAAATGATGGAGATGTTTGTGACATAAAGTTGATAATGAACCAATTCCGACTACTCCAAACATCACAGGTACAAAAAATGAAATATAAGAGTAGAGACAATTAGATTTTGTGAAACAAAATGAGCTCTTCTTGCTGTCTTCCTGTCCTAACCACAAAAACAAGCCCCTTTATGTCTTCAGAGAAAACTGACATGCTTCATAAAGTCATTTATTAAAATGGCATCTGTTTTTTCAAATGCTCAGCTTGCTTCCTACTAAATCCTCTACTAGGTCAAACGATACCATCTAAAGTAACATTTATGACAGACATTACAGACGTTTTACAGATGTGTGAAGGAAATGACAGCAACAAAGGCTCTTAATGAATAACATATCCAGTACATGGAAAGCTTTGAGATGAAAATAGACAGACGTCAGACCCATGTTTAGAGAATGTGCACAAAGCAACTCATCACACAAGAAAAGATTATTGGGGAAAGAAAGCAAATCATGCAAAGAAAATATTCAGATAAACTTGATGAATGTAATCAGGAAAATAAGGTAAATAAAATGCATCTTTCAGATTAACACAAAATTTACTTTCTCTCTCAGCACAATCAGCCCATCAGAACTTGATTTATTCCACTTAATCTTATTTGCTCTAATGCTCCTTATTAGCCACCAGGTGTCACTGCACACTAGTAAAATAAGCAACTCGTCACCATTAAAGCAAGTATTCTGCAAAGAGGAGAATAGAAGCTGTGTGTGTGTGTGTTGTAAGCCTTTTCTTCGTTTTTGACTATTTAGCATTATCTATGTTTGACCACCATCTAGCTGAATAATACTCCTGTGGCTTCTGATGGTCTTATTAACAGTAATGATAATAGTGTTTACATAGTAAACATTTCTACTGTCTGTCTGCCCTGAGTTGATCAACTGAGGTTAAACCTAAAATAAACCACGGTAAGCTAAACTTCAAACTAAAACCAACTGTAACAAACTGGTTGGAACCCAGTTTTTTGTGAGTAGCTGGGAACCTACATTTGTGTGCACACTAAACAGAGTTTGTAGCATTGTGTTTGATGCAACCAGAGCTTTTCAAAGAACTCAGCGAAGAAATCTCCTGTGGGAGAAGAAAAATATTGCAGAGAAAGTAAGAACTTTATCTCCCTGAGGTGCCTGGATGCTGTAACACTCAGATGTTTTCTCACACACATCTCATGAATGTGATTGTTTTCAGCTGCTTGTCAACCTTCTTTTTTCATCTCAAAACATCATCAGCCAAGTTGCAAACGATTTCCTTTCTTTTCAATCAGAAATATCAAGTCTGATAAAAAGAAACTGGAGAGGAGTCTTTGTTTTACTCTTATGCATTTTTTATTTCATTCAAGTTTTTCCAAGAACCTTTTTTTTTAAACTTTCAGTAGTACAGTACATTCAACTAGAGTAGAGTAGAGATGAAGGACATTCAGTGCAGCTCTATAAATATCCACATATTGTTCATTAATAACACATCAGCATGTGATAAAACATATGCCACTGATGTTCAGCATTATTTACAGTTAAACATGTATGAGACTGTGGGCACAACATGTTCACATTTACTGTATGCAGCTTAGTAAAATCAGTGGTCAGCATATTGTAAATAAACTAGATGATCATTAACTATATATCCTTTTTGTGCACTGAAAGTGTGGTGAACCTGCAATGCATATCCTTTAATCTCCTCCTCTCATCTCCAGGCCGTGAACGTGTGCGACAGCTGGCAGAGAACACAGTCTATTTCCGCAAGAGGCTTCGAGAAATGGGCTTCATCATCTATGGCAACAACGACTCTCCTGTCATACCTATGATGCTCTACATGCCTGCCAAGATAGGGTGAGCCTCAAGCTTTCTGACTGAATGCTGCTTGGTGACTTTATCCACCAAGTCCCTTTGGAGCATTTAAATCAATACAGTGTGATGACAAATGTAACCTCATATCATACCTCGTATTTCTTAATGTTAAAGATGCAATAGAACTTGAGTTGGTGTCCTTGTGTCATTTTGCTGTGTCTCTGTCATGTTTGTCCCACTAGAGCGTTTGGGAGGGAGATGCTGAAGAGGAACATCGGGGTGGTGGTCGTGGGCTTCCCCGCTACACCCATCATCGAGTCCCGGGCACGCTTCTGTATCTCAGCCGCCCACACAAAAGACATGCTCAACAGGGTAAATAATTATTTTGACTAGTGAGCGACATAGTTTAAGACAGATAAGAAACATTTCTCACTTTAAAGTTGCTTTTTAAGTTCTGCTCTCAATGGGAAAACCACAAGATCTTGATTTGAGAACATAATTAAAACATGCAAATTGTATACTGACTAAACACACACTCCCATGTTTAGACGCCACAGATGTGACTGTTAACTCTCACTGCTGAAACTAGTGTGTATTTTTCATTGTGCTAACCTATGATCTGCAGCTCCTGCTCCACTTGTCACGTTGTATGTGAGCCAAACCTTCACTGTTTTTCTTTTTCAAAAAAAGTATTCTTAGACTGCAAGGGTATTGATGTTGACTAGTCATGCATTGCCAGATCTCACGGTGTTCTGCCCACACAGGAGAAAGGTCTGGATGAAGCCATTATTATTCAGTGGAAAAACACTTTCTGGGTCGTTAGACTTTCTTTAATTAGTCAGAATTGTCAGTCTCAAGCCTGAACTGCAATAAGCTTTCTGGTGTCTCTGCTAAATATAATTCCAGGGTGTCATGGCTAATTACTAGACTTGTGCACCCACCAAGTTTTTGTCAAAGTTTTCCAGTGTGTAGCTTGTTAGCTTGATTTGCCAGAAGCAAGAGAAGGGTCCAAATGCCAATATTCCACGATTGGCAGGCAGTGGTACTGTCTGGTACTGGCTGAGGCTGATTTCTGTCGTACTCTCAAAATTCAGGGCCCCCCTGTTCCGAGATGGTGTAATGACCTTGAAGTTGTCTGAAACTAAGCCAAGATATCATGGTGACATCAAAGGGTAGAAATGCAGTCTAATGGGTGTAAAACTGTAATTAGGGAGACACAGGTATGACCTCTTGAGACCACAAGTGTCCTCTACTGGAAAATTATTTGAGTTACTTGAGACACACTGAATCCCTCCCGCCTCTTGCTGTGTCTGACATCACCGTAAGGAAAGCCTGTCAAAAGATAGTCTGTCACTCTGAGGTGGTCTGGATCATCCTGCAGGTTAATGTACAGTGTATTCGCAGTGTTTAGAGTTCAGACTTCTACTCCAACCACCCTCTCTACTCATTGTGTGGGAGTGAAGAGCTTTGATTGCTCTTGGCAACGCATCAAAAAGCCGCCCACTCTTCTCAGCAAGGGCTCTGCTACTATACTGAATGAACTCACTGCTGACCTGACCGCTCTTCCTGTTCCAGTCACTGTCTTACTTAGATTCTCCACAGTCCTTTCCTTACATTAGAATGTATATAGATCATCTCACACAGTGGTTGAACCCTTTCCTGTGTTTTTTTTATTTTTTTTATCTAATTGGAGTGTCCTTGAGGCTCAGCTGGCTCAGATGCAGACTGTGTTTCCAGAAGGTGCTGTCTATTCAGGGTTGTTATCAGCTTCTATTATTCTTCTTGCGCTTCAAAAAAATAAAATAAGCCAGAGACAGTGAGTGGGAGTATTTGTAGTGCTGTACTGCTTTTGTCTGTCATGATGTTAAAACCTATCTCTGTTAGCCTTCCCCTCTGTATCATTCCCTCACACTTTGATATGTCATGTTGATTTGTGTCTTTCTTTTATTTCCTGGTGAGCTTTCGCAATTTTGTCATCTCATTCACACATATGCACAAGAACCTAAATCCTTTTGTTATTGCCCTTCTTAAGACCTTTCATGTCTTTGACCACAATAATATCCTAGTTTTAAACAAATGTCAAATCTTATCAAACCTACACCAACATCAAAGAATCGAGGACACACAAATACAAATTTCCTTCATTGTGTTGGTTGTATACGTCCTCATAAATGAATGCACACATCCATGAGATGAGAGCCATCGCATGACCAATGACGGCAGTATCAGAAAGTAAGGTCCGTATTGGCAGAAAATTATGAAGAGAGCTTGACATACCATCCACAATGTCACCATTGCCATTTTCTCTGCTGTCATCATCATCACCAGTACTGTAACGTCCATAAGTGTTTTTGTTTACGTTGTGCAAAAGGGGAGTTCACAAAGAAGATATTCCATTTTCAAACATGGTCGTTTAGGCTCTAATCTGCCCCCTTGTGGATATACTTTTAAATCTTCCACATACACACAAAGTACGCAAGCATGTGAACAATGCCACTAGCATTGCAGTTGTTGTCTACGCTTAAATGTTGTTTTGAAAAGCAAGTATATAATTGACCCAATGGATTCACCATATCAACTTTAAAAGGTAATCTTGTGTCAGTGTTGTGTTCACAGGTTGTTGCACTGCCTCCAAGTGGCCAAAATCAAAAATCTGTTAATCCAGTTTTAAGTTAAAATTCTTGTCAAAATTGTTTCAGGAGTGATTTGCATCATGTAGCGAAGCCAAATTTTTAGGTGCTAGAAACATAAAATTGGATTTAAAATCCTTAAAATACTGAAAGATATTTCTTCTGAGCTTCACACTCACCATACTCTCACAGCTTGTGCAAGTTGTTAATTGTCAGTCAGTGAAATTAGTTTTGCCTACCATGTAACCTCTCTTCAAATCCAGCCAGGGAACTGTGTCACATGTTAGCTTTCGTAATATGTAACATCACATTAGTCATCTCCAGGTCTTCTAGGTATTGTCAACCACTTGAAGTCTTGAAAGTACTCATTTAATTTCTCAGAAATAAAGCACGATTAAGACTGAATATCCGCTTTTTTCGGTGAACAGTTTCAGCCAGAACAGACACTTGCTGGTCCTTGGATGATATATCTGTATGAACTCATCATTTCCTTTGCCCTAACAAGATGTCCTACTGGTGACTTCACCTCACACCCAAGTAATAGGAATGAAATATCAGGTCCAACTGCAGCAAAGTTAGTGGTCTTGTCTCTTTTAGGACAAGTTTGTGATTTAATCTTAGGAGACAGGTGTTTTTTTTCCATAGAAATCTTGCTTGGTGCAGCTTCAAATTGGCTGGAGCCACATATTGCCCTTCATGTTGACAGCTTTTTTATTGTATAAATGTCTCCACAGGCTCTGAGTGTCATCAGCGAAGTAGGAGACCTTCTTCAGCTAAAGTACTCCCGACACAGAATACAGCCGTCTTTGGCGCGGCCTTTTGACGATAATGTGTATGAGGACATTGACGACTGATGAACCAGTCCTCTCCTGAAGTGGCGTGAACCTGAACAACCCCAGAAAATACAGAACGGGTCAAGATGGATCACAAGTCTTCCACAAGGACCGAGATGTGCACAGGTGCCCCTTGTCACTCGCTTGCCATGACGTTACATCCCCCAACAAAAGGAAAACTCATTGTACTTTGCCTTACCTAAACATGCAGAACTTGTGGTGAACACACTGAAAAACAGCACCTATGCTTTTTTGTGTACTTTTTATTTCTCTTTTTTTGTCATTTTGTGTCTAAGATTTTTTTGTTTGGATGTATGTGAATGTTTTTTTAGTGCTTGCGGCATTTGTCTCGTTAAGCCTTGTTGTTATGTATGTGAAGTGGACAGGTGTCAGCTCTCCAAATGTCTTTTAAATTGTGAGATTCTGGGATATTTTTCATATCATGGATGATGATGAAGTGAACTTTAATGGGATAAAGTTAGATTTCTTTTAATCATTCTAATTTAAAATAACAAAATCCATATCATCTTTCATTGAGAACAGTTCAGATCAGTCATTAATGTTGTAGACTGAAAACAGAAAGCACTGGATGTTGCACTGTTTGCACAGGACCATACAAGTCCCCATTATTTTAGCTCCACCAACAAAGTTGGAGAGTCTGATTGTTTGAAGATAATACACAAAATGAAATGGATTTGGCTGAAATAAAAAGACTGTCCTTGGTTTAAGTATTGAATAATTAAGTCATTCAGATCTGGAATTCCTACCATTAGACAATTGATGTTGTTTTGTCCCCACTTATTTGACCATGGTCATATTCTAATGGGAAAAGTCCAACATCCAGGAACTGTTTTTACACTTGTTTTTGTGGGAGTGTGCACTCTACTTGGTGCCTTCTAGTTTTGTCAAAGATTATTTTTTATGTTGAACTTTGAGAACACATTTTAGGAAGCAAGACTAACACAACACCTACAACCATACTGCTCCTTAAATGTGACATGACCAAACATTTCTGAATCACTATTGTGACCACATTACATTGTCGTCATTCCATCCTTGGTTCTCCTAAATGTGCTATAAACATAGAACCTCGGAGTTAAGTGTGGAACTTCCATCAACATTGCTTATGTAGCACTATGAAAAGGTTGCCAAATATTACATGCTGAACAGCAGATTATTACTCTGATTATCCAAAAGGTACTTGACAAAAGTGATACTTACCTTAAGTCTGTACACTAAAACTTAAGATAAAGCCTGAAGAGAGAGAGTTCCAGCACCCAAAACTATCAAACTGTTGTTTTTACATTTTGGTTTTTGTATCAGTTTAACAATCTAACTCTTAACAAGAAAGCAAATAATTTCCCAAAATGCCAAAATATTGCTTTAATTTTGGCCCAATTGGGTGATTTTTAATGCTTTCTATAGTAAACTAGCAACTAGTTAGCATGATGTTTTACCTCAACTGACACCAGCTTAGAGCCAGTTCAACAGTGGCAAATTGGAAATGGGTCCAAAGCACTAGTGAGTATGCCATTAGACATGTTACAGTGTAAGAGAATAAATTGACTACACACACAGGAAGAACCTTATACTGCATAACTAATGCAACATTTCATAAATATAAGACTCTCTGGCAGCTCCTACAATTAGAGGTTCATATCCTTTTACACAAACTGTATATGGTGATAGCAGAATCCATCAAAATCATCAAGCATAGCAGCTCTATCCATTCTGAATGGAAAAACACCCTTTTTACTAAAACACTCACAAATCCGTAGTTAGTCACTCCGCCATACATTTTATTTTGTCTTTTGTCAGCTTTAAATGAATTTCATTAATTTTGTTGCATCTTTATTGACATTATAACTAATAATAGTATTTTTGCATTTTACAAAAAGTTTTCAATATAGTGTATCTGTGTGTCGTTAGTGATTACACTATTTTTAAAAAGTGGCATTTTATTGACCAGTAGAAATACTAGTTTTCATGAATGATAACTTAAAGGTGATACATGTAAGTTTTTGCTATTGCTACATATCCAACATTAGCATTAACAGCTGTCTACAGCACTAGAAGAAATGTTGTGAATTCAACATCAAACTTCATTCCCTGACAGCCAAGAGCTGTCTCCAGCAGTGGAGAGCAACACCCATATATAACTCTGTCACCTTTCTTCTACTGGAGTTAGCATGCTAATCAGCTAGCCACATCAGTCTTTACAATAGTGAGTCACTGTAGTCCAGTCTGCCTCAGTCCATCATTACGAGAGGGTATATTCTAACCTCCGCTAAAACTCTTGGTAATTAAACAGCTTTTAATGCTAATGTTGGCTATGTAGCAATAGCAAAAACTTACATATTGCAACTTTTAAAAAGAAACATTGCAATTCTGCTGCTGGAAAAATGAAAACAAATGTCAGTTGAAACTTGAATGGGGAATTTAATCCTCAAACATCTGTTACATGTTTGAATTTGGTCAGCCTCCTCTTCCCACAACTATATGTCACCATCACTGGCATCCTCCAGTGTGATTGTATGTTTTTTCAGTTGACCAATTGAGTGTGTTTGGATCATTTAAAGTCTTACAGATCACTTCAAAGATTAAGTGACTCAGTTGTGATAAGATTAGTCTTACTTTTTTATGGAAAGACCAATATCTGCCCAGTGTAATGCAAGTGTAAGCTGTTGTTATCTACTGACGTGTAGGGGGTCAGTTTAGTAAGTTCAGGAATTGAAAAAAAATAAATTATATTTATATACTTATACCTTCAGGCCTGTCAAGAGAATATTTTGAACTGGTAAGACTAAACTAGTCTAGAAGTAAATCAGAGTTGTTTCTAATTTCCCTCATTTCCACCCTATCTCTTGGGTGGTTAGTAATAACATCATCGCTTTTTGTCTGATAATGTTGTTTTATTGGCTTGTAAAACAAAGTGCTATCGTTGTGCTGTGACTGAAAAGTTATTAATAACTTTAATCAGTGTGTGACAGGGAGTGTGTGTGTTAGCTTGCATGGTTTTGGCTATTATTGTATGTGTTATTGCACTCTTGCCTTGCTTTTCTTCCACGCCTGTCTCTTAAATTCTTGGTTTATCTATTTATCTAAAATATGCTATTGAGCTTTTACTCTCCTTAATGAAGGCAGCTGTAAAAAAAAAAAAAAAAGATTAATTAAAAAAAAATACCACATGCATACAGTTACACTTGCATGTGTGCACACTGGCAAATATTGTTCCTCATAATAATGCATGTACAGCTGCTCTGCACCACAGCCAGCCATAGGTGCTCAATGATATACACTGTTCTGCTAGATGTGACTTTTTTGAATGTTGTCATAAAAATCCACTTCCATTACAGAGAATGTTTGAGCAACATTTCTGTCTGGGATCTAGGGAGGTTCTCTCTCTCTCTCTCTCTCTCTCTTTTTTTCCTTCCATGTTCATGTTTCTCTGTTACTGTAAATTGGAGTCATAGAAATTGATTTAGTTTCCTCACTGTAGACAAAGTCTCAAAATCCAAATCTCAGAATTACAAATGATTGTCCATGAGCTGAAAGCTAAGAGTGATAATGTTATCGATACAGAATGTGTTTTTTGTGTATTTTTTAAGTTTTGCACATGGAAAAGTCATCAAATGATACTAAAAGCAGGCACTGAGAGCAAATTTTAATATCAAAATGTAATTATGGAAAAACCCTCATGGCCTGATTCATTAATGATGCAGATCTAAATATAAATGAGATCCCTGAGTACCCTTCAGAATTGTTGGTACATGATAAACAATAACATGATGTACCTTTGAGACTGTCTGTGCAAACTACGGTATGTTTCCTTAATGATCTTAAACTTTGGTCTTGAAAAAGAAATGCACAAAGCAGAGTAACCTTCAGCCTTTTTAAGGTCTATGAGCTTTGTTTGTCCAGCATGAGATGCCACTATGGAAGACGGTCCCACTATTTTATACAAAGTTTATTTTGTCTCATTGAGAAGAAGCTGTTGAGAATATTTTGTTTACTATAGAGTAAGCAGGGAAAGATGGTTATCACTATTACTGGCAGCTTTTCTCAAGTGCTGGAGTTTGCCAATAATAGAGGTAATCATATCAGTGGTTGAGTGCACGTTACCACATGTCAGAGATAATTCTTTTCTGATACAGTGCCTTTGAAGCAAATGATTTTCTAAGAATTCTGAAGAGTGTCATACCTTGGATTGTTCATCTTTTACAGTCTTATTTGACGTTTTTTACTACTCTGTCTTCAACAGTACTTATAATTAGCACTGGGTGTGTTCTCTGTGTTGACTAATTGCCATGCATTGGATCATAGAAAATGCACTATTTGCAACATATCAGCAAATGATTAATATGTAAAGTGTCACCCCTGTTAATGATAGTAGGTCATTAAAACAATAAAATCAAAGCTATTTTGAATTGTCTTCAATTCTGTTAAGACCCTTCTTTAACACACATCGATAAGTTGGTAAACTAATTTCATCAGATGTTCCATTTTATCTCCTCTCTCTTCTCTCTCTCAGCCCAACAACCTAGGTGTACCTAACAAACTGGCATCTGACTATGTGTCACCTCATGTGCACATTATGTGGACAAGTGTGCATTGATATTCATTAGTGGGGTGAGTAACCTTCAGTCTTTTTAAGGTCTATGAGCTTTGTTTGTCCAGTATGAGATGGGTGTAAGGATTAAGGTTCTTTGTATACTGGTAATTAATGCAAGTGCAACACTTAAAACTGCAGTAAAAATTGACATAGTTTTTTGAAAAAAAAAAAAATTGTAAGAGCAGGTCAATCACAACAAAAACATTCCTTAGAACATTCTAAACTTTTTAATAGCCACTATATCCTCAGCCATGTACACAAACTCATATATTTCCAACACATAAACATACTAAATCTTATATCTGGTCAATAGTTACAATAGGCGTTACCGTGAAAATAAGAATATTAACATATTAACAGTGGGTTTTTTTTGTTTGTTTGTTTTTTCAGAGAGCCAGAATGAGCATATGGTGGTTTGTAAGACAGGACAGGTCATCAGTAACAATTTGTTGTTAATGTGGTCCAAGAATGGGCTCCATGTTTTCAAAAAACATGTCTTGGCATCCTGAGAATCTAAAAATAAGTCATTGATAACTTGATATGTTTGACATGACTTTTGTCCAGTGCTCAAATGATGAGGTTGTAACTGATATCCATTGTTTCACAATGCTTCTACATCCTGCCGGCATGGCCAGCTGACCACATACTGTGTTATAGCCACACCTCTGTAGGTTCTCAGATATAACACCCAACACACACATATGAAACAACTTATGATATATGACTGTGACAAGGTTAAAGAGGTATGCGATAAAATGTCCTTTATTAATGTGTACCCTTTTGCCAACAGCTGATGACAGCACCAATAAATCATTATCCGGAGTTTAAGCCTGTTGCATCAATGAAAAGATCTAAATGTGTGGACTTCTCAAGCAAAGGCAAGTCAACATGACTTGGCCTCATTTCATTTTTAAATCCTCCCTGCCAAAGAAGTCAAATTAACTTTAAAAGTGGCAGAGGGTTGGTCTGGTACAAGGTACATTTCAGAGTTTCAAGGTATTGTTGATGGTTATATAATGACTATTTAAAGTATAGTAAAGGGAGGGAGTAGGTGTGTTTGTATAGGGAGGGTACAAAATCTATGCTGTCATAATTTTCAAAACATAATAGACTTTATTCAGACTTATATGTTAAGTGGGTTACAGGTCACCTGATGAACATGCTATGGGGCCCTGGCAAAAAAAAAAAAAAAATAGCTGTGGCCTGTGTATAAATTAGTAACTATTATTTAATTTTTGATGATTGACCATTTGCCAGACCCTTCTCACCAACACTGATTGTCCAGTAAGTAATGCTAGGTCACTATTGTGGGTATTAAGTTAGTTGGCTAGACATGCTAATGATTGCAGCTTATGTTAGCAGGTAAACACACTGTTTAACCCATTACTTAAACTTATGCCATGTCTTTTTGAATTTAAAATTGATTGATTTAATGCCTGCGTCACCCACAACACATTGCTTCTGTCTCTTGATATTTTCACATTTGTAATTAAAAGTGGATCCTGTGCTTTGGTTGGTGAGATTTTGGTTTACTGTTTCCGTTGTTAACTAAATTGGCAAAGAATTGATTGATTTAATGATCGTGAGTCACATTCATCTTCACCAAGCAGTGTTGAAGCCCACTGTTTTAGTATGACTGTGAGAGGAGTCTCTAAGACAAGAAGTGATGCCAAAACCAACATTTTTCTAAAATGAAAAGTTGTCAGAGTTTATTTAAAATCTAATGTGTCTGAGGGGTGATTTTGAAAACTATTGTTTTATCAAGACAATATTTCATCTAAAAAAAGTTGATATCCATGATTGTTACTGTTATCATCTGTGGTGGTTGCTGCTTGCTTTTGCCAGCTCATCTCCATAGACCCCACATCTGGTGTCCAGATTTGAGTATGGGGAATTGCTAACATTTTTTTTTCTTTTAGTTGTTGATAACCAATGACAAAGCACAATCAAAAACAAAGTCCCAGCCCACCTGAATACTTGCGTAACTGCTTTTTTTCTTGCAGCAGTATTTAAACCTCAAGTCCAAGTTCTTTCCTTCTCTCTCTCTCTGGTCCTGTAGCTCTCTTTCTGCTTCCTCAACTCCAGACATTCATCTTTGCTGCAAAAATGGCCACAGCTGGTAAGGTAGGTACATAAGACAATATAGGAACTCATACCTGCAACTGTAATGTTTTAATAAGTTTTTCACAGCACTGTATAAGTATATTCAGGTAGGTAATAAAACAAACATCAGAAAACAATGTAACAAACTTCACATTAGCATATATTACTTGAATATTATGAGATTTTTAAGTGATCATCAAATGTTCCCAAATTTGAGTGCATTTCATATTAGAGCATAGATAGGTTTAATATACCAAGTTTACACCTAATAATGTCAGCATGTGTTTCACTGCTATAGTGCCAGTTTTAATGTAATTCTTTTTGCACATGGGTGACTCACTTCACTAAATTCAACTTAGAATTATTATATCCAGTACCATAAAAATGTATAATAGCAAAATAAAATTGGGATCTCTGTTTTCTCTGTCCCCTCTGCCTCAGTGAAATGTTACATGTCCTGTTTTGACTTGGCACACAGTTTTTGCGCAACTGTGGATATTGGCAAAGCTGACTGGAGTAGTTGGCTGAAAAAGCACAGTGATGGGAGCCCAAGAATTCATTAAACTACCACAATGTAATACAAAAATAAAAAAATGACCAAAAATATTTCAAGGCATTCATCAAGTATTGTAGCCACTGATTTACTCAGTGGTTTACTCAATGATACTAAATTTGTCCATTCTACATTCATTTATACCTTTTTAATAAAATCCATGTTTGCCAAATAACTTGAGTGGACTTTAAACTCTTGCTTTCAATGTTTGCTTGCTGTATCACAGACATTTAAATAATTGTACTCTACTGTAATAACATGTAATTTTAAAATGCATGGTGGCATATAAGTCAGTTTGACACCTTTAGCTGACTACTTTCTTTGAAATCATAGGATAGTAACATTTTATCTACTACACATACAGTCATGAAAAAATTAGGACACCCTACGAAAGCCTGTATGTTTTTTTTTTTAAAACATATTAGGAAATTGGATATTTAATATAAATCTAAAAAATACTGAGATATTCAACTAATATAACTAAACAATTAAAACTGAAGAAAAGACTTTTGAAAACTTTCTTTAAAATGTGATTTTAAAAAATGCAAATTTCTGGTGAGGAATAAATTAGGACATCCCCACATTTATTCCTAGTTAAAATGGCTAAAATCACACACAGGTCAACATTGTTACTCAGCATTGTTTAAGGGGGCTTGCCCTATTTAAACCTCAGACATTTAGTTTGGTGTGCTCCTGACTGTTGAAGTGAGAGCTTTTACAGTGAGAGAGCTACTGCTCAACGGGCAAGAGGTGGGGTACACCCTGTACAGAGTCCAGTCCATTGCACGACCAACACATATAGACAAACAACCATTCACACTCACATTCACACCTATTTAGAGTTATCTGTTAACCTAAGCTGCTCAAACTGTGGGAGGAAGAAAGAGAGAACCCATGCAGACACAGGGAGAACATCCAAACTCCACACAGGAAAGGAACCCAGAACCTTCTTGCTGTGAGCGACAGTGCTAACCACTGCACCACCGTGCTGCCCATCACTCATTCCACTGTCTGGAAAATAGTCTACAAGTGGAGGACATTCAAAACAACTGCCAACATGCCCAGGTCTGGCTGTCCAGGCAAGTTCACCCCAAGAGCGGACCACAAGATGCCAAAAGTAGTTACCAAAACCCCTAAAATGTCATCACAGGACCTATAGTCAGGCTCTTGCTACTGTTGATGTGAAAGTGCACGCCTCTACAATCAGAAAGAGACTATACAAGTTTAACTTTCATGGGATGTGTACAAGGAGGAAACCTCTGCTCTCTAAAAATAACATGAAGGCCAGACTGAAGTTTGCCAGAGAGAACATAGACAAAGAGCAGGACTTCTGGAATAATGTTCTTTAGACAGATGAGTCGAAAATTTAATTATTTGGACACCAGACAGAGGACATGTTTGGCGTAAACCAAATCCAGCATTCCAGGAAAAGAACCTCATACCAGCTGTGAAGCATGGGGGTGTGGGTCTTGTCATGTCACGGTTTGGGGATGCTTTGCTGCAGCAGAACCTGGCCAGCTCACCATCATCGAATCCACCATGAATTCTACTGTGTATCAGAGGGTGCTTGAGGAAAATGTGAGACCATCTGTAAAAACATTAAAGCTGAAGCGGAACTGGACCCTGCAACATGACAATGACCCAAAACATACCAGTAAATCCACCAAGGACTGGCTGAAAACTAAGAAATGGAGAGTCCTGGAATGGCTGGATCTTAATCCCATTGAGATGCTGTGGGGTCACTTAAAATGGGCTGTACATGCAAGAAACCCCTCAAACATCTAACACCTGAAAGAATTCTGCGTTGAGGAGTGGGGAAAATTTCCTTGGACTGATGTCAGAGACTGGTAGATGGTTACAAGAAGTGTCTCACTGAAGTTATTTCAGCCAAAGGGGGTAACACCAGCTATTAGGGGGTAGGGTGTCCTAACTTTTTCCTCTGTTAGAATACACATTTTTACTGATATCTTTTGCTTAATGAGAAAACTAGATACATTTTTGGTGTTTACCTGCAATTAAATCACATTTTTTCAGAGATAAATACAGACAAGATTCAACATTGATATGTGAACATTTCTTAATAAAGAACTGAATATTTAATGGGGTGTCCTAATTTTTTCATAACTGTACATGAAATTTCTCATCTTGTGCCAGGTTGGTGTAGATATTTGTAGGGTTTTAGGAATATGCCATGTAACACCTTTCCAGAAACCCATCCTAGTGTAGTTTTACTCCAGGGCAGCACTCAATAATGTGAGATTTTGTGCCGGGCATTTCATGTGATGTCACTACCCACTAGGTTATCAAATGCAAGGCAGCAGTGGCCTGGGAGCCCAACAAGCCTTTGGTGATTGAGGAAATAGAGGTGGCCCCACCCCAGGCCAATGAAGTCCGCATCAAGGTGAGAGATGTCCACAATCAAGACACACATGTACATACACACAAATGTCTTACTGCACTTGTAAGTATGGGTTAGTAAATAAATGTAGTTTGTGGTAGGGGGCAGTCTACTGCAGATTTTAAGGACTTTGCTAAACAGAAATCCTATGTAGTCTCATGATCAGACTATCTGAATGTGCAGTGGTTCTTCATTGGTTTCATACCTTGCCCAAGTGCAACACTGAAAATTCATAAGAGATGTATCTGATATTAAATCCTATATCTCAATATATTGTGAGAGGATTTCTAGTACTGCCAGACTCACTGAGAATGAACACTTAACTCTGCAACTCTTTAGCTTCATTTAGGTAATTCTTTTGATTTTCTCTGGGGTTTGGGCCAAACCACAGCTAACATGTTATCACTCCTGAATATCCGGTATCTGCAATTTGAAATACTAGAGGTGGCAGAATATAATTTTTTAATATTAACAGTGAGTCCTCAGAGTTAGAGAAAAGCAGACTTTGTGTTTTGATTTTTTTTCATTGGAAATATAAAGTATCTCAGATCTCATCAGCTGTAGCTAGTTAGCTAGCAAGGGTAATGTTAGCTATATGAGATAGTCAAAACAATTACTCAGGGTAACTTTGTAATGTTTCCATCTTGCTTATAAACAAGAACCCTGTACAAGGTTGTTAAATATGTAGTTGATGGCTGCATATTGTATATAATGGGTGCATCTTACATTAGAGCACATTATTACCATTCCTTACACTTTTATGCTTGTTAGTTTTGGAAAGACTAAGACACCACCCACAACACTCTTGCTGTCCAGGGAAATTGTTTAGTGAACTGTCTATTGGAAATGCAGCTATAAAGAACACAGAATACCCAACTGTTCAAATAAAACAAGCATCAAAAATGTATTTATGTTATTGTTGTGCAGATTGTGGCAACTGGGGTGTGCCACACGGACCTTTACCACCTGTTTGAGGGCATGCATAAAGATGGCTTCCCAGCAGTCCTTGGCCACGAGGGAGCTGGCATTGTAGAGAGTGTTGGGCCTGGAGTCACTGAATTTCAGCCAGGTCAGTTAAAGCTTACAACTTCAGTTTTCATTTGTTTGCTTGCTCATGTGTCTTTCCCTGTAAGACTTAGTGGTAGCAATGGCTAGACCAAAACATTCAGTCTCGCCATTCAGTGCTACTCAGTCCAGCTTAAGGAAACAAACCTTTTCACTTTTTTGTTATTTTGTAAATTGGCCTAAAATTAATTTGACATAACAACATTTTTTTTAATTTTCAGGAGACAAGGTGATTCCTCTGTTCATCTCCCAGTGCAAACAATGTCGTTTCTGCAAGAGTCCTAAGACCAACCAGTGTGAAAAAGGATGGTGAGCTCAATTCTTTCTTCTCATCTCTAAATGTCATTCACCTAGGACATGTTTATCATGTTATAGACCCATTTGGTAGTACAATAACATTTCATGCATTATCTATGTCATAGTGCTGCTCACTATTATAAACAATGTGGGTGTAAGAGAAAGAAAAACTGTCCAACGCGTTCTGGGTTGTACTCATACATTACGTGAACACAGATCAATTATGTGATCCCCACAAACTCTCTCTGCTCCCCCTGCATGTCTCTGCACGTTCCGTTCTTTAACTCAGTCCCATGAGCTCCCACCTGCTTAAGCAGTGCCTGCCAGCTAGGATAGCTGATACCAACATAATAACTAAACCTTAGTATATACAAACACTAAGCATGTGCAAACAACAAGTTGGATAGCAATTTTTAAATGTTTAAAAATGTTCTAAACTTAGATTATGCAATTATATTGACATAACACAATTTAACCTGTGTTTAGGCAATCACATTATCTAACTCATATTTTAGTTTGGCATATTTCTCAGGTTAACATATATTTGTTGCTCCCCCTAACAGAAGTATCACGCAAATGCCTCAGGTTGTATTTTCATTTTAATGAATTCTCTTATTCAGGGCTGCTGATCGACATGATGTGATGGCATCAGCAGAATCCAGGTTTACTTGTAAGGGGAAGAAGGTGTTGCAGTTTATGGGAACCAGCACCTTCTCACAGTACACTGTGATGAACCAGATGGCTGTGGCAAAGGTCGACCCTGCTGCGCCTCTTGACAAAGTCTGTCTTCTTGGATGTGGTGTCTGCACAGGATTTGGAGCAGCAGTTAATACTGCTAAGGTGTGTGTGTTACTTTTGGGGATAGTCCAGCAGGTAGTGTTGAAGACTAATACCTGCTGTAATGAATTCCTTCCATGTCACTCTGAAATAATTTATTGGCTCAGACATCTGAAATGAAATATACTGTATGTGGCTCTATAGTAGTCAGGGAGAACTGAAGTTTATTATTGAAGGGGTCATCAAAAAGTCCAGCCTAAAGTGCCATGTTTACAAGAGTTTTCGCCACTTTAGGTGGAACCAGGCTCCACATGTGCTGTGTTTGGCCTGGGAGCTGTGGGTCTGGCTGCAGTCATGGGCTGCAAGGCTGCAGGAGCCAAGAGGATTATCGCGGTTGACATCAATCCAGAGAAGTTTGAGAAGGCTAAGGTGTTCGGCGCAACTGAATTTGTGAACCCCAAGGATCACAATAAACCCATCAGCCAAGTGCTGGCTGAGATGACAGATGGAGGAGTGGACTACTCCCTGGAGTGTGTTGGGAATGTGGGAGTCATGGTAAGGCAGATAAGAAGTTAACTATTAAAGTTTACATTTTCTCCTCTCTGGGGATTTGAACCCCTGTGGTTTCAAGCCCGTTGACTTCATGCTGTTGCTCCATCTAGCGCAGTGCCTTGGAGTCTTGTGTGAAAGGCTGGGGTGTCAGTGTGCTGGTTGGCTGGACAGACATGTATGACTTTGCTGCTCGACCCATTCAGCTCATTGCCGGACGTACATGGAAGGGCTCCCTGTTTGGAGGTGAGATGCAGCATGTCATCCTGACTAATTAAAAACACTACAGTAACTGTCACAGTCACAGGTTGTTACCTGCTATTTTTGATTGATGAAGAGCAGGCACCAGAGGAGAGAGTGCTTGAGAGGAGATGTGGATGAAAAAGACTTTTTGTTGAGACAGTGAGGAACAATGAATGATAACCCTCATGCCTGTAGTATTTTTTATTAATCTCAGTCTTTTGTTGAGTTAACAACACTGCAGGGAGAAAAGAAGCAGCAACAGAAAATGAGTTGAGCTCATCCAGGATTCAGTTGAGATCAGCATTCCTTTCTTGCTGATTGATAACCATTTCACAAGTCATTTCTTGTAGCCTTTGCATTTTTAATTGTTGCTGTGTAGTAGCTGCTTAGTGTTAATGTTACTGGTAGTACACATGCAGTGACATATACAGTAGATGGGAATCTCATCTGGGATATGGACTAGTCCTGATGGATAAGCTTTTGCTTGTGTGGGGTTTTGTTTTATAAGATAATACAGTTATTTGCTTTAATTTCAGATTAGCATTTCAGAATTGGGAGGGTTTTGAGTTTTGAAAGCTCCACAAATTTAATGATAATTGTGGAGCAAACCTAAAATTATTTTATGAGTACTTCCTGTGCCGTGACAGCAACCAAAAGGCAGTAGGTTTGGTCTCTGCAATCAATTAACTTGTGTTATTAAGATAAGACTTTTTTTTACTTTACTTTTTACTTACTCTTATTTTACTGTGTGTGTGTGTGTGTCAGGATTCAAGAGCAAGGATGGTGTTCCTGAGATGGTTAAAGCCTACCTGGACAAGAAGGTGAAGTTGGATGAGTTCATCACTCACAAAATGACTTTGGGTGAGGTCAATGACGCCATTGAACTGATGAAGCACGGCGAATGGTATGTTCATACTTTCTCTACTATTGATGATTACTGACTAGCCACACAGATGAAGAATTAACAAGTGTCTGTTTTGCTTTTGATCCACAGTATCCGGACGGTCCTGAGTGTTTCTCCACAATGAGACCACTATGTTGCATGTTGCATGTGTTGTAATGAATCTCAATGCAATATTCATACACACAATGCACATGATAAAGAGATCTGCACAGTATACATATGTGCCTGATCTTGAACAATCAACACTTTTCAGAGGATTGTCTGCAGAATCATCTGCAGTGTTCATGGAAGCATGAGCTAAACATGTCAAAGTGCTTATGAAGCAAAATAAATGATCTAAACAGATGGGGTCTGTGAATTCCTTGTTTGTGTTGTGGTTTTGTTGTGTTGTATGACATGTTCTACATTTAACTGTCTGCAGAACTGCCTGTACCATGATGTCACTCAACTCTGAATAGGATTGTGTTTTGTGTGACAAAACCTGTGTAGTTATATCACCATTTGCTTAACTTGCAGCATGAAAATGACTCTGCTAGGATGGGATACAGGATTTGTTCCCCACAAGTGCCTCTGCACGTTACAATGCTTCCTTAGTGAATTCATTGTAAGAGAAACAACATTTCATTACACACCAGGCATTTTGATTAACATGACAGTAAACCCTTTGCAACAACACCTTTCCCTAAAGGTAATGGAAACCTATTTTCTCAATCATTCTTTACTGTAATTCATTTATGTTTTTCATGAATTCACTGTTCACTGTTAGTTAGAACAATTCAGGTTATTTCACAGAGAGGTTTGTATTTGTGTTCTGTGTGCGCTCTTCTCGCTGGCTTGAAGCATGCAGGACTAAGTTGGAAGAAGATGCTGTCACATATTTCAGAGCACCAATTGGAAATCATCAATATTTGATACATATACACCACTGAGGCAGTGAAGAAGGCCCAGCAAAGACTGCCCCTCCTCAGGACACTGAGGAAAAACCACATCTCTGCCAGTTTGCTGAAGACTTTTTATCACTGCTCAATAGAGAGCTTGCTGACCTACTCCATCCTGGCACATAAATAAGAATTGACTTTACATAAACAGTTAAAAGACAATGAAAATGACAATGAACAAAAAAATGAAAGTTGCATTTGGTTCAATATTTTATTTGTTAGAGGTAGAAATGCAGAAGAGACTATGAAAAATACCTGGGTTAAGGTTTACACATGCTCGTACACAGATTTTATTACCCCTAGACAGAGCCAGGCTAGTTGTTTCCCTCAGTTTCTTGTCTCTATGCTAAGTAAAGCAGCAGCCACATATTTACATAAGCATAATAGTGTTATCAGTCTTCTACTGTTCTGGGTCACTGTCACCACTCTCATAGTGCTGTTTTAAAGTATAGAAAGTCCCACCCATTTGAATGTATTCCAGACTATTTCACAGTCTTCTCATTCCTGTCCTGCAGCTGCAGTCCTCTCTCTACTCCTCTCCTACTTGTCTTGTCTTAACTTTGCAGCAAAAATGGACACAGCTGGAAAGGTAAGTATAATCCACCACATCAACAATTTATACTATGTGATGTTTCTGTAATTTGGATATTGCTGCTGTACATGTTTGATACACCTGTATATTTATGCACACACACATTAAAATTGAGTACGCTTTACAAAATAACCAAAGAAAACATCAAAAAGCAATGTAATAATACAATATATAACTATACTGTGAGTGTGTCACTGCCACCATGTGCAGTATCAGACTTTGTACACATCTATATACAGATATGCAGGCTTCAGCTGTAGCTTAGCCTCAATACCTGGTCTTTCTGTTTGTTTATTCTTTCTGTCTCTCACTCTATCCCTATATCCCCCCACCCGCCAACCCCTCTAGAAACATATATCATGTTCTGTTGAACTTTGTACACAATTATAAACAACTTATATAACTACTGATATTGGCACTTAAGGTGGCTGACTGAGGCCAAATGAAAATCATGTTTGTCAAATAAATTGAGTGGAATTCTTCTGAGTAACAGCTGTATCAGAGACACTGAAACCAGTCAGCATGTGATCAATTTTAAAGACAATGTGAAATCCATCTGTTTTCTTTATATAATGAGCCTGTGGTGAATGCTTGCTTTGAACTGTAGCACAAATAATTGCATCATTACGCTCTGGTTCTTGCTAATGTAACATTTTACCTTCTACAGTAAAAGTGAAAAGCTGACAACATATTGCTTTATCTATTTCCTTGTGAGATGTGTGAGATGCAGGAGCATTTAGTATATATTGGGGCGACTGTGGCTCGGGAGGAAAAGCAGTGTAGTATCTTTCTGCCTTTGTGGCACCCACAAAAGATATTTGAATTCTATTGACCTGTGCCAAGTTCATGTAAAGGCACTTTAGATTGCAAATGCCACTTATAATGCTTCAGGAAGGAGTTGTGGAACTGTGGCACTTGTTTGATAGGCCACCCTAATAAAATTTTAATAGCAGAAGCCTCAGGTGATAGGTCATGCTGAGTAATTTCATGTGGTGTCACTGCCCTCTATAGGTCATCAAATGCAAGGCAGCAGTGGCCTGGGAGCCCAACAAGCCTTTGGTGATTGAGAAGATAGAGGTAGCCCCGCCCCAGGCCAATGAAGTCCGCATCAAGGTGAGAGTTCATCTATATATGTTTGTTTTATTGCACTTGTAAGCAGGGTTTAGAGTTTGAACTTTGCACATTTCTCTCACTCTTCTCTGCAGCAGCCTTTGTCATATACCAGTATTTGTGGTAACAGTGGTGTAGTGTTACTTCAAACCCCTGCATAGAGCAGCTCATGAGATCCATTTAGTGAGATCTTATACATTTTACATTAATACAAAATAAATATCTATAAATATAATGTCAATTTAATAAAAAATTATTGTTAGTACTACCAAACCCACTGAGGATGAACACTCATGAGCCCGACTCCTTAATTGAGAGGGTTTTTATTTTTTTTCCATTGTGTTGCTGTCATCTTTACCTTGGTGCAGATTGTGGCGACTGCAGTGTGCCATACGGATCTTTACCATCTTTTGGAGAACATGAACAAAGATGGCTTCCCAACAGTCCTCGGCCATGAGGCAGCTGGCATTGTAGAGAGTGTTGGGCCTGGAGTCACTGACTTTGAGCCAGGTCAATTTTCTGCTGTTTAACATTTTGGAAAATAGACTTATTATTGACTTATTATAGACTACTTATCTTTCCAAAAGTGAGATCAGAGAATTTTAGCAGTTTCATGGTTCTGTGGTCAATATGAAGCTACAGTGATCAATATGGTTGTCACTTTTTGTTTGAAAACATTTATTCAAACATCGGGGAAAAAAAAAAAATCAAACTGTAATGACCAGCTCAAATTTAATTGTTTTTTAGTCCTTAAGTGCATCAGACTAAGGTAGTTTGCCTTGAGGTCCAGCAGATAGTGTCACTGTCAGTTTGACTTATAGTGTGACCTATTGACATATCAGTAAACTAAGAAAGCATTAACAAGCAAAGCTATGCTAATTGGAAGCATCTGAGAAGCAGTATGTGGAATTGTTTTGGGTTCTACAAACTTGATGACAAAAATACCAACAAAGTTAAAGCACACAGAATTATGTTATGTGAGTTTTCAAATTAATTCAAGCAAAGTTGTTAATAGTTAATAGAAATGTAAAAATGGCAGTTTTGGGGATTAGAGGGTGACAGAGGCCTATCTTTTCAATTCAGCATTATTTACATATTTCTAAATGTTTGTGTAAAATTAATTTGACAGTCACCACACAACACTGTTTTTTTCAGGAGATAAGGTGATTCCTCTGTTCCTCTCCCAGTGTAGAGAATGTCGCTTCTGTAAGAGTCCAAAGACCAACCAGTGTGAAAAAGCATGGTGAGCATCTCAAGCATTCAGCTCCTGCCATCCATTTCTCTTCCTTCTCAAGTTTTAGTTTCATTCCTCTTGGATGTTCATATAGTAATAGTCCATTAGGTGCTGGCAATGATACCAAAAAACAAATAGTTAAGATAAAGTATATTTATTTGTTTTATTTTGTTTTTAGGATATTGCAAGTATTTAGTGAACCATCTAGTAGGACAAGAGCAGCACTCCAATTTTGCTTTTCAGGATTTTTTTTACCTATACAAAATATCTCACTCAGGACTGTTCCTCATGATGCGATGGCAGGGCCAGACTCCAGGATTACCTGTAAGGGGAAGAAAGTGCTGCAGTTTGTGGGAACCAGCACCTTCTCTGAGTACACTGTGGTTAGAGAGATCGCTTTGGCTAAGATCGACCCCACTGCCCCTCTGGACAAAGTCTGTCTCCTTGGCTGTGGGGTTTGTACTGGATATGGAGCAGCAGTCAATACAGCTAAGGTATGCATGTTTGACTTCTGGGGAGAATCTAATTAATATTACTGGATTGAAACAGCAGGATGGGACATTTGGTGTTCTGTGCCCATAAATTTTGCATGTTTGTGACTTAAAAGAAATATCTTCTTGATTAAAATTCTGTCCCAGGTTGGAAAGCAGACATAAAACCTTTGATTACTGATTATGAAGGAATAGTAAGACCGACTGAAAGTGCCATGTTGATCAGAGTTTTTGCCACTTTAGGTGGAACCAGGCTCCACATGTGCTGTGTTTGGCCTGGGAGCTATAGGTCTGGCTGCAGTCATGGGCTGCAAAGCTGCAGGAGCCAAGAGGATTATCGCGGTTGACATCAATCCAGAGAAGTTTGAGAAGGCTAAGGTGTTCGGCGCAACTGAATTTGTGAACCCCAATGATCACAATAAACCCATCAGCCAAGTGATAGCTCAGATGACCGATGGAGGAGTGGACTACTCTCTGGAATGTGTTGGGAATGTGGAAGTCATGGTGAGGCAAATTTTATTTGCTCCATCTTAAGAATATAACAATGAGGTGTTACTATAATTATAAAACGATAACCTTTATTCCAATTTAAGTCAACTGAACTCACTTGCTCATTTCCAATAATTGTTGTGAAGAAGAGCTGAGAGTCATTCATTCAGTTACCAACCACACATTCCCACCCTGTGCTAGACTGGTGACCTGAACCCACATCTTTCTGTTACAAGTCCGTTGACTTTTTGCTGATTCTCATCATCTAGCGCAATGCCTTAGAATCTTGTTTACAAGCCTGGGGTGTCAGTGTCATTGTTGGCTGGACAGACTTGAAAGACTTTTCTGCGCGACCCATTCAGCTCATTGCTGGACGCACATGGAAGGGCTCCATGTTTGGAGGTGAGACAAATATGACAATCACCAATGACTAATGAATATTTGGAAATTAAATGGCCTATATTCTGCATTTACTTAGTTAGTTGTATTGTGGATAAGGCTATGTGCTCTTTTTTTGTGATTCTCTGTACATTTTGTAACTCAGGCTTTAAGAGTAGGGATGGTGTGCCTGAGATGGTTAAAGCCTACCTGGACAAGAAGTTGAAGCTGGATGAGTTCATCACTCACAAAATGACTTTGGACCAGGTCAATGATGCCATTGAACTGATGAAGCAAGGCAAATGGTAGAGTTACACTCCTATACTTCCTCCATCATTAATGACTCAATAGCAACACAGATACATTATTAAGAGGTGCAGGTGTGCTCATGTCTTTTTCCTCTTCTTGTTCTGCAGCATCCGGACAGTCCTGAGTGTTTCTCCACAGTAAAACCACTGTGTTGCTTTGAATGACGTCATGAAGTAATTCAGTAATTTACCACAGAATTTCATAATCTAATAATATCTTTGAAAATAATACAATGTACATATTATAGATATTTCACACAATATGTATGCCTGACCTTGGACAATCAACACTATTCAGAGGAATATGTGTGGATTGTGATTACAAAAATGATCTTCAGTGTGTAAGTAAAAAGCTGTCAGAGTGTTTGTGAAGCATAATAAATGGTCTAAACAGATGAGGCCTGTAGCTTTATTGCACTGTACGTTATAAGTACAGTAGTGTCTATAAAACTGTCTGTGTCATGTTACTAAATACTGTATGCCATTGTGTTTATTGTGACAAATGTGTTCTTGTTGGTCGAACAGTTTTAATTCAGATTTACTCAAGCCAGCCTGGTTCTATATTTGCTTAACTTGGCAGGCAGTGGTGTAATTACTCTACTAAGAATTGGATCCAGGTTTTATCACCCACAAGTGCTCCTGCATGTTACTTTACTTTCTTCAAGAGTTCAATATAAAGGAGACTGTAGTTCGGTTAACCACCAGGCACCTTTAATTGTATGACTATAATCACTTATAAACCTTTCCTTAAAGCGCCCCAAAAATATATCCTCTCAATCAGCATCTTACTATGAGTGATGGGGCCATACATGAATATAGTGTTAACACAGTTAGAACAATTCTTGTTATTTCTCATGAGAGATTTTTGTATTTGTGATCTGTGTACCCTGACTACTACAAGGCAGAGCTGCAGTTGCAGTTGAATATCATGTGAATTCTTGAATTGTGGCCCAAAATGTGTTTTTTGCAATCACAGTGACCTTGTCCTTTGACCACCAGAATGTTATCAGTAATCTTTGTGTCCAAGTGAACGTTTGTGCCAGAAGTAATGAAATTCCCTGTGGACATTCCTGATGTATTGCAGACTTGGCTGTCTATGATTCTTGAGATGTGAGCATTTTACTGAAACAGAAGTTATACCATTTATAGCTTCATAATGTGATCCATTTCCAAATGAAATAACATGGGTGGGGTTTAGTTAAAAGAGCTACCAAATGATCTCCGGCCTGGTACCAGTCCGTGGCCTGGTGGTTGGGAACCACTGTCTTAGCAAATACAGCACAAACCAGATCTATGGAGAGATATGGAGCTAAAATAACTGTTCACCTTCACACACACTTCACACAACCATGTTGGTGGACCAAGGGGAGGAGAATACAGATGAAATGGATAAATTTGAGTTTAAACATGGAAGGTTTTTTTTCCATCTTTTTTCTAAACACACAGCTCTTATAGTTCTCTGCAAGCTACTCACTCTAGCAAATATTAACTTTGTAGACAGCACTATTAAGAAGGTAGAAAATGGTCCCAAAAATATTATGCAGAAACCTTTTGTAAATTACTTTGATTGTTATTTGTGTGCAAGAGCCAATATAGGTTATTTTGGTGAGTAAGAGAGAGCGAGCAAGTGAGAAGAAAAGAGAAGAGAGTGGGCGAGTGAGAGACTGAAGCTTCTAGTCATTGATTATGACTTCTATTCTAAGTCATGAAAAGGCCAGGAGATGCATCATACTGGTTAATCACTGTATGAAAATCAAGATCCTGAGAAACAGAACCAACAGATGGGGCTCAATCATTCAAAAAATCACGACAAATCTAAATTAAATATGTTAAAATAGAATAAAAAACAGGAGGCACTA
Source organism: Lates calcarifer (assembly GCF_001640805.2). Classification (NCBI taxonomy): domain Eukaryota; kingdom Metazoa; phylum Chordata; class Actinopteri; family Centropomidae; genus Lates; species Lates calcarifer. The sequence continues at coordinate 6,606,929 of NC_066851.1, forward strand.
TGTAGTGGAAAATTCATATTTCTTCTTAATCCTGTGTTACTTACATGTATCAAGATACACTGTGTGACCTTTATGTATCAAATTTTTGCTGACACTCCTCATTGGAGAGTAGAACGATACACATAAAGGGAAGATTTCTATCCCTACACAGAAACAAATTATTTGTTGTCTGTAGAGACCTTCTGCCTGTCAAGGCCAGGCAATGGGAAGATGATGTGTTTGTATAACTTCTTAGAAAACCAGTTCAAACCAGTGTGAATTTGCCCTATACAGGCTGTCACCTGACTTTGCTGAATTGGCCTCTGTTTATGCAGATCATGAGCATGTCTTATGTGTATAGACTGATCCGTATGGTAATTGGATGGTAAATGGACTTGTACTTATATAGCGCTTTTGTAGTCGTATTGACCACTCAAAGCACTTTTACACTATGTGTCACATTCACACACACATTCATACAGCGCTTGCTCTGCACACGAAGCGCTCTAACACATTCACACCCATTCACACACTGGGGGCAAATTGGGGTTTCAGTATCTTGCCCAAGGCACAGAGAAGCCGGGGATCGAACCGATCTTCCAACCAGTGGGCGATCGGCTCTACCTCCTGAGCCACGGCTACCCCATATGCATATGCAAGGGATTCCAAATAAAAACTCAGAAATACACTCTTTCACATCTCTCACGGTAACTTTGTGCAGCTACCTGATGAAACACATATCACTGCTTTTCTCTACTGAATCACTGACATAATTTACACTTTTCTCAGAAAAGTTCCCAAAGTGGTGGAGGAGGACATGAACAAGCCTATCCCAGCTGACATTGGGCGAGAGGCGGGGGCCTTTAACATACAGTTACAAGTAGTGGTTTCAGACATTATTTAATTATGAAGTCTTTACTATCCAAAAGGTGTATTTTCTTTCTCACAATATACATTTTATGAGCAACAGAATATAATTGTGAAATCTAACCACTTTAGAGTCAATCTTACATTTTAGACATCTTAAAGTATTGTAACTACATTTATATTAGATTACAGATTATTAGAGATATATATTAGAGATATATAAAATGTATGAATCGTTAATCCAGCAGGTTTCAAGCTTTTGATTTCTCAACACATCAAAGCAGTGTGTAAGGGGCACCGGTAAAAGTAAGCTGTGCATTTAAATATTATAAATTAAATGTAATATTATGGTAACAAGTATTGCTTTTATTATTCATACCCCTTAAAAGAAATCTCCTGAAAATCTTGTTAGTTATAATTAGAAATTTCTCAGAATAATAACTTCAGTCATTACTAGAAATTGAAACTGAAAATTTCTTATATAATGGATTTCAGAATTACAACATTTTTTTTCATTTGTATAAATGGGCCTCCATATATGAAGGTAGTGTGGTCTCACCCTAAGCTATATGCAGCCGATGTATGACTGATGTTTGGACAATGCTGCTGTTAAGGTTGCACTGGGATGCACAGACATTTTCTGTTCTACATTAGGGAAATTCACCTAGTGCAGTAATTATGTTCTTCTGTGAAGCCAATATTAGATGTTTGGTGTTGTCCGTGTGGTATCAATCCAATCAATCACAATATATATACATGTCTCAACACATGGACCTATTCCTTTGAAGCCCGTTCTCCAACTTCCAATTCAGTAAGTCTAATTAGCTAAAGTGTAAGTTTAAGTAGAAAATTCTTGTTTAACAAACAATATTTTGGTGTAAAAGGTTAGCCATATGGGTAACTGGGGACTTTTAACATGCATACATAGTTGCAAGACTTTTTTTCTTTTAGATACTTTTCCTCTGTTGCCAGTAGTAGTCTGTCAAAAACAAAAGTCCCCGCCCATCTGAAAGTTTGCCAAATGATACTACATCAGTATATAAGGACAAGCGCGAGTCTGTTTTCTCCTCCCAACTCTTGTCTTGCAGCTGCAGTCCTCTCTCAACTCTTCTCTGGCTTGTTTTCTCTCGTCTTTGCAGCAAAAATGGCCACAGCTGGTAAGGTGAGTGTAATCCACCATGTGAGCACTTTTACTTATGTTATATTACCAGGTTTTTTATTCACATATCTGCATTGATATATGGAATTGCGGATACACAATGAAACAGAACACAAAAAAGCCATGTAACATTATTATGTTACTGAAAAATGTGTGAATATGAATCACTCAAGATTCCTAAGCGCTGTGTACATGAGGTTGATTCAGTGACTCGATGGCAGATGAGTGCAATAACAAGTTGATTCTCAAAACAAATTTTGAAATTCCTTCATGTACAGTATTTGTATATCTTTCTATATGTGGCTACACATATGCAGGTACATGAAGTAGTATAATATTAGAAATCTTTTCACTGTGATATAATTTGGATTTGTATGTAATAGGTAAGTTTAACCTTAAAATCCCCTGTTTTTCTGTCTCTTACTTTATCTCGCCCCCTTTCCCGTGTGTAGCTTGACGCAATCAAGCTCAATCCAACTGCATAACTGTTGATTTCAGCTCAATTATTACAGGGAAAGCCAACAATTATTTCCACAGTGGTGTAGAGAAACAGCGAACTGTTAAACTTTGTGCCAAAAAATGTGTGTACTTTAAACTGTTGCTTTATGCACAGAGATAAGTGTATCATTAACACTCTGAGATTTTTTTTTTCCCACCTCACTTTACCTGGGTCTGGATCTCCAAATATATTGTGTGTGTACTCTCAGTCCACAGAGTGCAGGACAAACTGACAGGATATGTCAATTCTGAGTAGGAGTAAAAATATGTTTCATTATTTTCCCAAAATATTAATCTGTAGGCTAAATAAAACTGTTAAGTCTGTACTCAATAGTATTCTTTGGCATATGAACTGCAGTTCAGTGTGTATGGGAACTGTCAAAGGCAGTGAGCAGCAGCCAAGTTTAGTTTACAGGGTTGTAGTACTTAACTGTCTGAGCAGCAAGTGCATAGGTCTGAGCCCTGAAAAACATGATTCAATCAGTCACCACCCCGCACTGCTTGAAGCAAATAAAACTTTTTCATACAGTACTCAAGTGAGTTTGTAGCACTACTTGAGGTTACAATGCCTCCATTTCTATGGCTGGCAGTTAGTTTGGTAACACATAAAAGCTAAGTAGGTGAGAGAGGGCAAGAGCTTTTGTCAGACATTGATCAAGGATATGGCTATTTCCTGGTGGCAGTGGATTTCTAGATGAGTGTTTGCCTTGAATTATTGCACAAAAGATAGTAACATTGTGTCCTGGTTCTGGCTAATGTATTGCCTAAAGTTTCATGCAAAACCACTTGAGATTACAGTTGTCACTTGAATGGGTACTTGAGACCATTCAAGAAGGTGTTGTGACACTTTTCTGTCCTCTGTGCAGTTTTAACAGCAATAAGTTTCATACCTCATGCTGGTCAACTTCATGTGATGTCACTACCCACTAGGTTATCAAATGCAAGGCAGCAGTGGCCTGGGGGCCCAAACAACCCTTGGTGATTGAGGAGGTAGAGGTGGCCCCGCCCCAGGCCAACGAAGTCCGCATCAAGGTGAGAAACATCCACTATCAGGACACATACAAACATATATAGTGTGTTACTATTGGATGAACTCTCAATGCCCTCTTTGAGTCTCATTTCACCACCAGCCTTATTTTGTGGTCAGAGGTGTACTGTCACGTGAAAATTGCTTGCTACCACTGACCAATCAACCTGTTCCCTTAATTGTCATTGTGTTTTCATTGTTTGGTTTTGGTCTTCTTTGCAGATCGTGGCAACCTCTTTGTGCCGTTCGGACATGTACTACCTTTCAGAGAGCGAGGAAGACACCTTCCCAGTCATCCTTGGCCACGAGGCAGCTGGCATCGTAGAGAGCGTGGGGCCTGGAGTCACTGAAATCCAGCCAGGTCAGTTTTAAATTGTTTGACCTTTTGGGAAATACACATATCTGCAGTCTTTCTGAGAGGGAGTTGAAAAGACTGATAGCATTCTGACGTATGTTTGCTGAGTATAGATGTTTAGCTTAGCTTGTCGTAATGGGGTTCAACAGCTGGCCTGGCTTTGTCCAAAGTGATCAATAGGGATATAACTCTAGTGATCTGTTTGAAATTATATACACGTAGCAGACCATCTGAGAAGTAGTGTGTAACAAAATCACAAACAAGTGTAAGGTATTACACCATATCAGTTGCAATCAAATTAAGGCTTTACCTTTTAATCCATATATTAACAGACAGTAACATCGACAGTTACTCAAAAAGTGGGAATGTGTGGGGAAGTTAAATGAAGCCTATTTGCATACAATTGATTTGACAATCATAATGCAGCATTGTTATCAAATTTCAGGAGACAAGGTGATTCCTGTGTTCCTCTCCCAGTGTAAAGAATGTCGCTTCTGTAAGAGTCCAAAGACCAACCAGTGTGACAAAACATGGTGAGCTTCGCAGTCATTCAGTCCATTTTCTCTTAATCCTCAACTTTTGATTTCATTCCTCTTGGATGTGTTCATATGGTTGTAGAGCTATTTGAAACAAACATTTTATTCAGTAGCTCTTTATGTGCTGTCTGATAGTACCACTGAATAGATTTTTAAAAAATTGATTTGGATTGTTTTTCTTCACCAAATGTTACCTTGTTCAGGCCCCTTATTCGTCTACCTGGGATGGCATTGCCAGATTCCAGGATTACCTGCAAGGGGAAGAAAGTGCAGCAGTTAGCAGGGACCAGCACTTTCTCTGAGTACACTGTGGTTAGGCAGATGGCTGTGGCTAAGATCGACCCCACTGCCCCTCTGGACAAAGTCTGTCTCATCAGCTGTGGGGTTAGCACTGGATATGGAGCAGCAGTCAATACAGCTAAGGTATGCATGTTTGACTTGATAGTCTAAAGTGTAGTAAACTTAGTAAACCTAAAGTGCCATGTTGATCAGAGTTTTTGCCACTTTAGGTGGAACCAGGCTCCACATGTGCTGTGTTTGGCCTGGGAGCTATAGGTCTGGCTGCAGTCATGGGCTGCAAGGCTGCAGGAGCCAAGAGGATTATCGCGGTTGACATCAATCCAGAGAAGTTTGAGAAGGCTAAGGTGTTCGGCGCAACTGAATTTGTGAACCCCAATGATCACAATAAACCCATCAGCCAAGTGCTGGTTGAGATGACAGATGGAGGAGTAGACTACTCCCTGGAGTGTATCGGCAATGTCGAAATCATGGTAAGGAAATCTGTGTTAATCTGGTTTGAAAATATAATTAAGAGGTGTGACTTATTCTAAGCCTTATTCTCAACTTTTTTAGGAGTGAAAACCCCTTGAGGAAAATATTAGCAAAGACCTGAGCAGAGAGAGGCAAGCAGGCAAAAATTTGAAGTGATTTTATTAGTCTGCGTCATGCCATTATCTTATTTTGTGCTAACTTATTTTTTATTTTTGCAACCCCCCCTGGGACCTCCAGGTTAAGAACTGCAGTTCTTATCAACATGAACCGAGCATACTTACTCTTTTCCAGCAATCATAAATGAAGAAGGACTGAGTGGTTCGTTAAAATATCCAGCCCACACTTCCTCAGGTTGTCCTGAGATTTGGACCAGCACGGCTTCACTTACAAGCCCAATGACTTTGTGTTTATTCATGCCATCTAGTGCAGTGCCTTGGAGTCCTGTGTGAAAGGCTGGGGTGTCAGTGTAATCATTGGCTGGACTAACTTGCGAGATATTTCTACACGACCCATTCAGCTCATTGCTGGGCGCAAATGGACGGGCTCCCTGTTTGGAGGTGAGACAAATATTACAACCACCAGTGACTAACGATGTTTCTGCAATTTTTTAGCTAATAGTATTCTGGATAAGAATCTGTGCTCTTATTTTGCAATTCTGTGCATATTTTGTAACTCAGGCTTTAAGAGTAGGGATGGTGTGCCTGAGATGGTTAAAGCCTACCTGGACAAGAAGTTGAAGCTGGATGAGTTCATCACTCACAACATGACTTTGGACCAGGTCAATGATGCCATTGAACTGATGAAGCAAGGCAAATGGTAGAGTTACACTCCTATACTTCCTCCATCATTAATGACTCAATAGCAACACAGATACATTATTAAGAGGTGCAGGTGTGCTCATGTCTTTTTCCTCTTCTTGTTCTGCAGCATCCGGACAGTCCTGAGTGTTTCTCCACAGTAAAACCACTGTGTTGCTTTTGATGACACCAAAGTAATTCAGTAATTTACCACTATATTACAGAATTGCAGTGTATAATTAATATAATAATCAATATAAATAATACAATGCACATAGAAAGTAATTTTTTTCAAATTATACACAACATACACGCCTGATCTCAGGCATGTACAGTATATTGTGACTGAACATTCAACATTATTGAATTGATTACATGCAGATTGCCAGTGTGAGAATCATCTGTGTTCAAGGGAGCACAATCTAAACATGTCTAAGGATGCAAAATAAATGGTATAAACAGATGAGGTCTGTGACCGCCTTGTTTGTCTTCTGGTTTGATAGTGTTGTGTGTCAGAATAACAATGTGTCTGAATGCTCTTAAACTATGTTTAAAAATATCAAATAGTTTTAGCTCTCATTTACACAGACCAGCCCAATTATATCATGTTTGCTTACTTTGGCAGGCAGAGTTGTAATTATTCTGCATGGATGAGTTCCAGGATTTTTCCATGAAACCATATAACTGCTTATCATACCAGCTAATGTTGGCTAGTGTGCAATTTAATGGTGAAGAAATTGCAGTTCATGATTGCTCTTTCCCTTCATCTCAAGATTTTTATCCTCATCTCATTTGTGTTTACACACACTAGATTCACTGAGGTCACATTGATCATCTTGCACAATCAGTACTAGGCCATAAAATAAATAAATAAAAAAACTAGCCTGGACCACCAGATTGTACATGTCATCTACTGTTTAATTTGTCTGACAAAAATAGCACCACAGCCTTATGTTCTTAAATTTCGACAGGTAGATCTGCAATGGCTTAACCAATATTGTGGAGGAGCAGAATCGTGACAGTTCATTGACAAAATCATAACAGTATATATATTTTCTTTTTTTATATTATGACTTCTGAATTTGTATAGTTGAGATTCCATTTAAAATCCTCTTTTTAAATCATGAAATCTGAGCCCACAGTAACATGTAATCCAGCTGTGTGCATTTTTTCCCCCCGGTATTCTAACTAAATGTCAGCAAGTTACTCTTTGCAGTTGTTGCCATGTCCTTATTCATAAAACTGATTCAAAGAAGAATGAGTTTGAATGACATGATAAATAGTCTTGTTATCCTGACCTTTTGTTTCCCTGAAATACTTACCAAGTCATCGTGAAAAAGCTAAAGATATTTAACTTGTGATCTAAATATTAAAAGATTTAAAAATCTTGGCAGTTCTCAGCCTCCATAGATGTCTTAACTGGAATCACAAACTAAAGGTAAACTTGAAAAATGTTTTTAAACATTTCAAAAGAATATATTGCAAGTATATAAATACATGACACATCTATATTTCTTGATCCAAAATCCTTTATCTAATCCTTAAATTTGGATTTACATTGATGAAACAAAAAAGATTCTTGACCTTTGTTTAAAGATTTGAGGGAGGAAAAGAGCATGTGTGGGACATGGAAAGATCAGCAGCAAGTGTTTAGACAAGGCACCCAGCCCACAGAGGCAGGGCCCTTCTTTGTGATTGGTCTAAACTTTGATAAGACCCACACCATTACTTAACCCTCTGGGAGTGAGAGTCCAGTTGTGAAACAGCATGGCAACTGCAGGGAAGGTAAGCATGCAAACTTATTATTGATAATGATTTTCTGTGAGTGCTTGAATGAATTTGAGTCATTCAACTCACAAAAACACTGCTAGGATTGCCAGGGCTTTTTCTCTGCTGACTCTAAATGTTAATGTGTTATAGAGAATGTTTATAGTAAAAGGATATGGTGGGTGAGTTTGAATCTGAACAGTCCACTCTTTCACAATCTGTAACAAACAAGAAAAAGGAATCACTGGAGAGTTTTGTGTGTCTTGGCTGAGACCTCTTGTTCAGACTTCCTGTTGTTGCAACATTCCCACACAAGGGGGACAAGAAGGTCAATGTCTTAAAGATGATTTTCTGTGGTTCAGTTAAATTCCGCCTGTAGAGAAACAGAGTAGATGAACTGATCAACACTGATCCTGCTCCCTGTGGCCTAAAAGAAGCCAACTGTGATTTATCTTCTTTCACCCTTTTAATTAGACTGCTTCCACTACAGTGCTGAATGGGTTAAACGTCCAGAGAGTTGTTAACATTGACAGATTCCAGACCAGCTGAAGCTCTCGGATGTTGTGTTGTAGATAATCCGGTGCAAAGCTGCAGTAGCATGGGAGGCTGGGAAACCTCTCATGATGGAGGAGGTGGACGTGGCACCTCCTAAGGCTGGGGAGGTTCGCCTTAAGGTAAAAAGTCAGGCCTGATTTGTTTGCAATTTACACTTCAAAAATGTACTAATAAGGATCTGGTGGGTGTACAAGATTTTTTAAAACAGTGTTGCAGCAAACTCTACTCAGTCTCTACATGTAATGTAATTTTGTTATAGTCAGATAAAAGCACTGTTACAACTAAAACCTCCAATTGCAACATAGATAAGCTACTGTGTTTATACTTCTTACATGACTCTATGATGCTTATCTACAGTCAGTTGTTTTCATCATTCAGTCTATTTATTGCCCAACACTACAGTGTACTTTGCACCCTTCTTATTCCCTGCTACAACTTCACAAAGCATTAACAAACCAATGATACTTCTAATAAAGTAGAAGATTTAAATAAGGACTAAGCTGGATTTGATTCCTGATCCTGTTTGATTTCATTCATTTTAGCAGATATTTGTTCTCAAATAATGACATCAGTAGTTTTAAATGATTCTGCATGGATCAGATCCCAGTTTCTTATTTCAGGTTGTGGCCACAGGGATCTGTCACACGGACTCCTACACACTGAGTGGCTCTGACCCTGAGGGGGTTTTCCCCGTCGTGCTGGGCCATGAGGGAGCTGGTATTGTGGAGAGCGTCGGAGAGGGAGTCGTCAAATTTCAACCAGGTTCTCCTCTCTGCTCCTCTCTCACAAAGTTAAATAGATTACTGCAATGTAAGGGCTTAAGTGTAACAGTGTGCTTGTATTTTAGGGGACACGGTGATACCCCTGTATGTCCCACAGTGTGGAGAGTGCAAGTTCTGTAAAAATCCTAAAACCAACTTGTGTCAAAAGATCAGGTAACTGTCCTTTGCAACTGTACAGATCAGCTACTACAATAAAAATCTATGCTGCCTCGTGTAGCACCTCTGAACACTTTGATCCATGTCTTGCTCTCCAGACTCACCCAGGGCAAAGGCTTAATGCCTGATGGGACGACTCGTTTCTCCTGCAAAGGCAAGAGCCTCTTCCACTTCATGGGCTGTAGCACATTCTCTGAGTACACTGTGGTAGCTGAGATCTCCCTGGCCAAAGTGGACCACAGGGCCCCTCTGGACAAGGTTTGTCTGCTGGGCTGTGGCATCACCACCGGTTATGGAGCTGCTTTAAACACTGCCAAGGTAAGTCCACCTCCTCCCCTATCATTGTGTTACAATAACTCATCACAGCACTCAAGGTACTAATAGTCATTGTGGGATGTATGTGGAAATGTGAAACTGGTGTAGCCTGCAAAAGTTAATTATCTTTCCCAAGAAATGTCATAAATGAAAAGTGAATGAATACTGAGCTGTGAATGGTAAGTTGGGTTGGGCATTTTAATCTATTTGTGTTTTTTGTTTGTGTCTCAAACATTCTGTTATCAGTCATAAGACCATTGAGTATAATGTTTTGCGTTGGGGATTGTTATTGGAATGGCTATACATATATACACTTAAACCAGATATGTACACAAATTAAGTACATATCTGGTGACGTGCTGTGTTTAGCCCACACTCTTAGAAATTTTTACAGTATGAAAGGCAAAGGCAAAATCAACAAGTCACAATCAGGTGCTATTTTTTGTTCTCTTCATATTTTAAGGACTTCATTAGACTTCACTGAGTCAAGTGCAAGAACAGTTCCCTTTACTTCTGTAAACTTTTTGACTGTTAGCTAGTGCTGCCCTATTTTCTTAGCCACTCTAATAGCGTGGCTCATGGGTAGTGTCAGTCAGTCAGTCCACCACTTAAGTCCAGAATGACAATATCTCAATATTAGATGGCTTGTCACAAAATATTGCATATATGACTTTCGTGGTTTGTAAAACATGGTGAGCAGTATTCTGATTTAACATCTCATTTAACATCTGTTGACATTAGAAAAACAGCACATGAAAAATGTGTTGGGTCCTTTTCTAATCATTATGTAGCACTAATTTAAGCAATAAGGTTGGATTATGTCCTATTGAGCATCATTTTTCTTTTTCCTGCTGTGTACTGTACATCATTAACAGTGCTGACCTGTTTGCCTCCCCTGTCCCTCACCCTGCAGGTGGAGGCTGGGTCAACCTGTGCAGTGTTTGGCCTGGGAGCGCTGGGCCTCGCTGCAATCATGGGCTGTAAAGCATCAGGGGCAGCCAGGATTATTGGAATCGACCTCAACCCTGACAAATTTCCAACTGCTCGCAAGTTTGGGGCCACAGACGTGGTGAACCCAAAGGACCACAGCAAGCCAATCCAAGAGGTCCTGGTAGAGATGACAGATGGAGGTGTGGATTACTCCTTTGAATGTGTGGGCAATGTGGCAATCATGGTGAGTGGGGAAATAATAATCCCATTTAGTTACCACTAACTAATGATCAATCTATGAATGCTGATATGCAGAGTTTTATAAAATAGTATTTTTAGAATGAAAACTGTTTCACAGATCAAAGAAAATCATGAGGAACTTAAGAAAGATTATCCTGACCAGCTTTTCTTAAGTCATAATCACAGGAGAGAAAACTATTTAGATCAGACTTAGAAAATGGAAACATGCATTTTTTTTTTTTCTTATTTGCCTCTCAGACTCTTAGAAAAAGAATACATAAACAGTAATTACAATGGAGCAATGTTCAAATATAACAGGTTAAGTTTGTGTTCAAGTGCTCTTAGGATCAAGTGGAAGTGATACTGTCCTGATATTGTTTCATGTTGGCAGAGAGCAGCCCTGGAAGCCTGCCATAAAGGATGGGGCACCAGCGTCATCATCGGCGTGGCAGCTGCCGGACAGGAGATCTCCACCCGGCCCTTCCAGCTGGTGACCGGACGCACCTGGAAAGGCACTGCCTTCGGAGGTATTTACTTTCTGACTTTTTTTGATTCAAGGATTTGATCCATTTGGTTCATTGTCATGAAGTTTCATGATTCATGAGGTTTGGACGTTCGTGTGATAGCATGTCATGAAGTGTGAAAAATGCAATAACCTTTCACATGGCGCCATCATCAGGTCAAACTTTCAATCTGCTTAGTTCTGTTATGCCCCCTCCACCCGATGTAATCTGATGTCATTTTTTATCAATTTGTAAAGATATTGGGGAAGCAGCTGATAACAGAGGAGCCAAGTTGGTCAGCACGGCAGCATCAGCAAACTCTTGTTTGTTTTCCCTGATAATGAATCAATTCATCCGCTCCATATTTTTACAGCCAGCTCTCACACAGGCACATAATGAGCACATACTGCACCCAGCAAACTAATCATTCCTATTCTCCAACAAATGTTTTGTGGCTCTGGCCTGAAGCCAAGCTGTTACACAAGCACTTCCACTGACAAATGTACAATGACAAAGACGTGTAGGTGTAAATTTAATGCAATTATCCTCTAATTTCTCGCTTGTATGGAAACACAGTTGCATAACTTGTATGAACAGGATATCTTGTTTGCTTTTTCGTATACACAAACATCTTACTCTCTGTTGTAATATGAATGGAGTTTGATTCACTTGAGGCCTTTTTACTTTTTTTTACCAGGATACAAGAGTGTGGACAGCGTTCCCAAACTGGTGGAGGAGTATATGAACAAGAAGCTCAAAGTGGACGAATTTGTGACTCACACTTTGCCCTTTGAGAAGATCACAGATGGTTTTCATCTGATGCATGCTGGGAAATGGTAAGCCATTATTTAAGATACATTATGAAGTTGTTTGTTGTGTTAATGTGTGTGGAGCTCCAGTGTCCCTCCAGGTTTTATCCGTTAAGACCTTATGCTGCTGCCCTCTGTTGAGGACAAAGCTGAGATGTGGGAGACCTTGAAAGGCCTTTATTCAAATACAAGCACCAATTGTGTCAGTAGTGTATTTTAAGCCTTTGGAAAAACAAATCGGATATTCACAATTTTCTAATCCCATTCTCCCCTTTCAGCATCCGTGTCGTCCTGAAGTTCTAGATGCAAAGGAGCAAAGAAAACTATGATGTCACTCCATGTTTACTCTGCTAAGTTTAATAAATAATCTTTCAGTTCCCTGTCTGATACTGTTTCATTTGAACAATGCACAGTCAGACACATCTTTGATCAGTGTTTCGCCCCCCTGGAAGGAGCACATAATCACCGAGAGAACATTGTGAGAAGGGAAAACAGACGAACCAAAACAAGATTATTCAGAAATATTCAGAAATATCCTTTGATCTTGACTGAATGAATAATTAGGCAGCGCAACCACAAACAGCCAAATGGCATCAGTGTTGGCAGGTTGTTAATTGATAAGGACTGGCTAGGCAGCAGCAGCACAGGCAGCTGGTGAAAACACTACAGATAAAGTCCAGCCTGTTTTAATTCTTGAAAAACATCCTTTGATTAGCCCCCCTCCCCCCACTCCCCCGGTAGAATTTGAGCACAAGGCCGGTTTTAGTCTGTTGTTTGGCTTACAATAGGTACACAAACTTTTCACTGTAAATTTAAATGTTTCTAAGCTTGGGGGAACGCACTTTCACTTCCAAAATGTTGACTCAAACTGTAACCAACTTGAGAGAATTACTACGATGCCTTGTACTCAGCTGTGCCATTCCTTGTTAGGCAAAACGTGTCAACAGCCAAGTTTCCCAACTGCTCAAATCATGCTCTACAGCAGAAAAGCAAATATTAATTTTGCCTCCTCTGTATGTCTGTGATGATGAACACCAGTCTGACTAAGACACATAATGCTGAAATTGACTTTAGGCCATTTAGCTTGATGGGACTAATTAACCTCAAACTATCTCTGACTTTTAGTGGGTCTTTTTTCACTGCAGACAGCAGGAAAAGCACTATGTACTATATCACACTTTACCCAGGGCAACACAGGACACCCTCCTGCGGTGTCTGGCATCGGGACATTGGTAGCAGGTCCTGTGGGTCCTTTGGGTCTGGCACATCCAACACATGCTTAATCAGATTGTGATCTGGGGAGTTTTGGAGGCCAGTTCAACGTCTTGGGCTCTTTCTTCAGAAACGGGTTGAGGAACACAACAGTTTCTGTGGCGTGGTGGGTGCTTGTTTCCTCAACGATGAACCCAAAAAAGGCAAATGTCATGAAAATAATGTTTTGAAGATAACAAATCTCAGAATCCAACTTTGAAGTAATCTACAGTAAAATCCTGCTTCCAGATGAGTCTAAATAATTCCTGTGACTTCACCACACTAGTATAATTTTTCTGCTCCGTAATTACCAGCATACAACTGCCGAAGAAAAGGTAACTGCCCTCTCTACAATTTTTGACGATTTAGTGAGCATTAGCGGTGCTGGTAGTCAGATTTTGTTACCTTTGGATAGAACATTTGGATAGCTATTTCCCACTGTTTTAACTCACAACCAGAGAGCAAATAAGCATATTTCCCAACATGTGAACTATTCCTTTAATCATCTAAAATACAGCAGCTTAAATAATACTGTAATATTGGACAGCATATAAATTCAACAGACACTCAATACACTGCAGCATTTTGACAGTTAACATGGAAAGAAATTGAATTCCTTTGTCCATTTATTCTTTCCATGACATTTGAAATGTATGACATTGGTGATTAAATAATTAGTTGTGTTGCAATGCTGCTCAAAGAAGTGTGTTATTAAAAGAAAGAGAAATTCTTGTAGTGCTACACTAATTCAGTGGTTTGTAAGTCTAGTATTAGACACTGAAGCTGTGCTAATGTGACATGTCTGTATTTGTGTGTAAGGACAGGATTTTGTTGTTTAGCAAGACAGTTTGGCTAAAACTATGCACAATATGGTTACACCTGGGTCTTTTCTGATATGACATTTGTACTGTTATTCATTAATGTGCTATTCTGGTCCTGAATTCTAATGTCACAGTGTTTATGAGTAATTATTTTCCACTGAATCACAGCTGTTTTGCACCGGAACAGTTTCTATCAAAACAACTACTGACTGACTTTGCTCTACAGCTTTAATTAGTCACTGCAAAGTAAATTCATTGGCAAAGTTTTGAATGATGTCTTGCTTATGGGCCTATAGAATCATATATACAGTGGGGCAAAAAAGTATTTAGTCAGCCACCAATTGTGCAAGTTCTTCCACTTAAAAAGATGAGAGAGGCCTGTAATTTTCATCATTCCAACTATGAGAGACTGAATGGGGGGAAAGAATCCAGGAAATCACATTGTAGGATTTTTAATGAATTAATTGGTAAATTCCTCAGTAAAATGAGTATTTGGTCACCTACAAACAAGCAAGTTTTCTGGCTCTCGCAGACCTGTAACTTCTTCTTTAAGAGGCTCCTCTGTCCTCCACTCGTTACCTGTATTAATGGCACCTGTTTGAACTCGTTATCAGTATAAAAGACACCTGTCCACAACCTCAAACAGTCAGACTCCAAACTCCACTATGGTCAAGACCAAAGAGCTGTCAAAGGACACCAGAAACAAAATTGTAGACCTGCACCAGGCTGGGAAGACTGAATCTGCAGTAGATAAGCAGCTTGGTGTGAAGAAATCAACTGTGGGAGCAATTATTAGAAAATGGAAGACATACAAGACCACTGATAATCTCACTCGATCTAGGGCTCCACACAAGAGCTCAAACCGTGGGGTCAAAATGATCACGAGAACGGTGAGCAAAAATCCCAGAACCACACGGGGGGACCTAGTGAATGACCTGCAGAGAGCTGGGACCAAAGTAACAAAGGCTACCATCAGTAACACACTGCGCTGCCAGGGACTCAAATCCTGCAGTGCCAGACGTGTCCCCCTGCTTAAGCCAGTACATGTACAGGCCCGTCTGAAGTTTGCTAGAGAGCATTTGGATGATCCAGAAGAGGATTGGGAGAATGTCATATGGTCAGATGAAACCAAAATAGAACTTTCTGGTAAAAACTCAACTTGTTGTGTTTGGAGGAGAAAGAAAGCTGAGTTGCATCCAAAGAACACCATACTTACTGTGAAGCATGGAGTGGAAACTCATGCTTTGGCTGTTTTCTGCAAAGGACCAGGACGACTGATCGTGTAAAGAAAGAATGAATGGCATGTATCGTGAGATTTTGAGTGAAAACCTCCTTCCATCAGCAAGGGCACTGAAGATGAAACGTGGCTGGGTCTTTCAGCATGACAATGATCCCAAACACACCGCCCGGGCAACGAAGGAGTGGCTTCGTAAGAAGTATTTCAAGGTCCTGGAGTGGCCTAGCCAGTCTCCCGATCTCAACCCCATAGAAAATCTTAGGAGGGAGTTGAAAGTTCGTGTTGCCCAGCGACCTCCCCAAAACCTCACTGCTCTACAGAAGATCTGCATGGAGGAATGGGCCAAAATACCAGCAACAGTGTGTAAAAACCTTGTGAAGACTGACGGAAAACATTTGACCTCTGTCATTGCCAACAAAGGGTATATAACAAAGTATTGAGATGAACTTTTATTATTGATCAAATACTTATTTTCCACCATAATTTGCAAATAAATTCTTTAAAAATCAGACAATGTGATTTTCTGGATTTTTTTTTTTTTTTTTCTCATTTTGTCTCTCATAGTTGAGGTATACCTGTGATGAAAATTGGAGACCTCATCTTTTAAGTGGGAGAACTTGCACAATTGGTGGCTGACTGAATACTTTTTTGCCCCCAAAAATGCATTTAAGACTATTATTGTCCTCCACCAAGTTTAAAAACGCATTAAGGCTGACAGACACCCTGAGGGTTATTTTCAGTAATAAAAGGCTGGTAAATTAAACCACTTTTGGGATTTGAATCACTGGTCTATTCAAGGACAAACTCACCCATACAGAGCTACAGAAGAGTCATTTATTACTCCATTAGAAGAAATACAAAGATGGCAGAGAGACTGCGATCACATTAGTCCTCTGAAAATGTAGAAATAATGAATGCTGCTCACACCATGAAAATCCCCACATCAAGGTAAATGGTGACTGTCAAGATATGGGGGAAACATCACTTAACGTGCCTTGAGACATCTGGCAACTTTTAATTCTTAGATTCACACATTAAGGCTCAATTTGCTACACCAGGGCAATTGGAAACATGAGACACCAAAGGAGTATTCCTCAAAGCAGGATTAACAAGTTCAACATTTGAACAACTTTGAGCTTGATGGTTGCTTCTCCTCTCAGCTTTGCAGTTGCATCACAATTCTCCTAGCAACCATGACGGACATCCTCATCTAGCTGTGCACTAATAATAGCCACATTCAGGATAGAACAATTGAGTTGGAGTGCTTCTACTGCACACTACTGTCAACAGGTAAATATGACAGTGACAGTACACGCCATGCTGTCGTTAGCCAGCCAATAGGCTGGCATACGGGAATAAGTCAGCTGTTTATTGATTATTTTCCTATCAAAATAAGTTTTTAAATTAAACAAATGGTTTTGGAAACATACATTTATACATACATTTATTTGCTTTCTTTCCACAAGTTAGATAAAAAGATTGATACCACTCTCATATCTGTCCCTTAAATAAGAAGCAACAGCCAGGAGATGGGTAGCTTAGCTTGGCCTAGCTTAGAATAAGGACTGTAAAAGGGAGAACGGCTAGTGTGACTCTATCCAAGGTTAAACTTTTTTTTTTTTTTACTTATTGTGATATAAAACCACAACTTGTCATTTCTACACTTCTTAAACAGAAACATTGAAAGAGACAGACTATAACATGTTTAATTAGTGAGTTTTAGAGGTGCCAGCTGATGAATCTTGTTTTTACTTTAGAAAGACCTAGGTTAGCTGTTTCCACAGCTACCAGGCTTTACGCTAAGCTAACCTTACTGTCTCCTGGCGGTAGCTTCGTATTTAATATACAACACCTCTTAATCTCATTAATTGACACGTAATACAATAAATTTAAATTGCTTAAGGTTTGTTTAGTAAGTGTAAAAATGACAAATTGTGGTATAATGAGGGTTTATGCATGTGACCATTTTTTTGCAGTGCACATAACCCCCTGTAAAACCACAATTTGTAGTTTTTCACTTTGGTTTTTGTACAAAGTTGTGCTGGTGAACGATTTTTTTCAGCTTTGGACAGAACCACACTAGTTATTTCCCTGTTTCCTATCTTTATTCTAAGCTAGGCTAAGCTAACTAGATCTTAAGCTCTAGCTTCATATTTAACATAGATAAGGGAGAGGTACCAATCTTCAGCAAGAAAGCAAATAGGTATACTACCTAAAATGTCAGACTATACCATTCCATATGTCCATTAAGATGGCCAATTTGTAAACCTTTAGAAAATTATTCAAACTCTGCTTGAAAAATAACGTGCAGCTATCCAATATGGCTTGCACAAGATGCTTCTTGTTGCCTGAAATCCAAACTTGAATTTGTGGGAACACTTGACCCACTTTAATGACATTTTAAATGTTTATTAATGTACAGTATTTGTCAACAATCATAATTTCTCCTAAGATAACATATTTTACATTATTTTACCTGCATTAAACTATATTATTCATTATCTATTTGAATATCAACATGTAGTTATGGATGCCCACAGGAGGAGTTACAGTTGTTGACAAATAAATTATTAAATACTTAACATCTGGTTACAACTACAATATAGTGTGTCATAAATTATGTATTAAATGTTGATGTACTGCTTATAAATGCTAAATAGGGTGGTTTAATTATAACAAAGTTCTCAGTCTGGTGTTGTGTTCTAACTCTAAGTCCTAACTAATAAGTGTGATTTGCTAGTTGGTGAGCTTGTGCAACTTGCTGACCCTGTTTCCTGGAACTCTCCTGTGTCTCTACTATTGCTGGTTCTTTTCAGTCCATCTCTGGTAAACTCATATAAAGTCTGACTACATTAGCAGAAGATGAGAGAAAAGAAGCAAAGCATGGCGTACTAGTTGGATTTGCCCTGAGCTCCACACACTACAGACAACAACTAGCCAGCCAGTAAAAGCTCTGGGTGACACGATCCAGAGCTCACAACATGTCTGATGTAAAGCCCAACCACTAAGCAAAACCAAATCTCATAAATACTCTCATATTTCCTTCAAAGGATACAGTTTTCACTAATAAAGCAATCCACATTTGATATAAGACACATTCAAGTACTTCCATTTATTTTGAGGAACCGATGCAAAGAACAATGAGAGCCACAGTTACACTGAGCTCTAGGAGTGGTGCCTCTTGTCTGAAGTGTGTGTGTGTGTGTGTGTGTGTGTGTGTGTTTTTGTGTGAGGCCCAGAGGTGCTGGGTGTCTGTGTCTGCAAAGTCCAGTCCTTGATGTGTTCCAGTCCAGCCTACATTTGGCTCAGGAAATGAGCGCGACCATTCTCCTCCAGGCGGCGGGTAAGGATCTCGCAGCCGGTCTCCGTCACCAGCAGGGTGTGTTCGAACTGAGCTGAGCGCTTCCCGTCTCTGGTCACCGCTGTCCAGCCGTCGGGCCACGTCTCGTCTTGCCAGCCGCCTGAGTTATTACACACAGACACACACACACAGCTTTGGCATACATACCATCAATTAAACAGAGTTGTGGAAACAAACACTCCAAGTCTGTCAATGACTCACTGGATACCTGTGAGGTATTAAGTGTTTAATGAGCTGTTGTAAGGCATGACTGGGTCTGCTGCATCACACATTATTTAACTGCCTGTGAGCCAGTCTAAAACTCTTTTTCTTAAGCCTAAGCTTTAGTCAAATCTAAATTTTTTGATTTGTTGAAGATAAAAAGAATAAAGTCTATCTAAGTTGAAGATTCTGCTAATTCTTATTATTATATAATTATTATAACATTATTTCCATTTTATTATTTAAAAACACATAGCAACAAAGCTGACAATTAAATTCTTCTTTTTTTTTAGCTCATGAGAAGCTGACATTTGGAAATACATGGTTCATGTGATTTTTCAAATTATGTAAATGGGGCAATTAAGTTACATTTATATTCATTCAAATTATAATTAGAGCTACAATTAGCATTACTGTTTCACTCACCTTCACATATCATGGGCTCAATGGTAAACACATGGCCAGGCTTCATGACTCCAACTGCTTTGTTTTCTGGGAAATGAATAAATAAAGAAATCACACTGTTTCAAGGGAACATTAGATTTAAGACAATGACAGCAGAGGGTGCATCACTACTCACTGGCATAGTGTGGCACATTGGGAGCAGTGTGAAAAAGTCTGTGGATGCCATGGCCACAGTAGCTCCGCACCACAGAGAAGCCGTTGGCCTGAGCGTGCTTCTGGATGATGTTACCCAACTCTCTGTAACGAATACCAGGCTTCACTGTGAAAAAGTAGGCAAAGAAGCACAAGGGTTACACACCTTCGAAAGATTAACTCTAGTCAATAGCCTGACCAATGCTGGAATTTTGATAAGGATCCTTTGCACTTGGTTATTAAAGAATCATGACCACTGCGTGTACTAAGGGAGGCATTTTACAGATAAAAAAAAATGCACTTGATTTCAAATAACAACAATCTCAACAAAATGCAAAAATAAAAATTGCCAGGACTTTTTGTCCCTGCTGGCTTATAGGTGAGAAAATAAACAATGTCAATGTCCATGCTCTCTGGTGGACAAACTATGCAATAGCAACACTTTTTCTAAATGACTTCAAATGTATATTTGGCATTTGTGCAGTGCTGTTTCTTGTAACTTTTCGGCTGACATACATGGTGACACAGATATATGTCTGATGAGAAATTAAAAGCTGATATTTAGACCTACATCTGTAAGTGTGTACAAAAGCCTTTATTGCTTAAACCTTTCTGCAAGGTCTCAATAGTCAAAATCAATAAAACTAGTTGATTTGTTTGTAGTGGTAAAAGAAAACTCCAAGGATCTATCAGCCATTTACTATACAACTTGACAGACACAGTGCGCCAGGTGCAGTGAAGGCGGGATTACAACAATCCTCACAGTGTATTTGCAAAAATCATTAAAATGAAAGGAATAATGGTTAAATTCCTACCAGAGTCAATGGCTTGCATAAGGCATTCATAGGTGGTCTGAACCAGCTTCTTTGCTCCTTCATCCACCTCTCCGACAAAGAAGGTTTCGTTGAGGTCACCATGGAAACCGTTGTGGTAGACTGTGATGTCCACTGGATTTAGAGTGAGACGATGAATATGTCAGAGCCACTGTGTTACATGACAAATTAGACTCTATTATGTTTAACACAAAGCAAATGTTATGAAAAATCTGTCTGAAACACTTAAAAATGGGACGTAGTGGGTGGACATGGACGCTCATAAAACATCAACCCATTTACAAGGCTAGACAAACTGTCCCTTTTCTAAAAAATTGCTGATGAAATAGGATCTCCTAGTGGGCAAACTGGAACTCTTCTTATTTAAGATGAAATACAGAGAGCAGAGAATCTGACTAGCAAAGCCCCACTGGTAAAGGTTAATTAAACAATTTGTCTTGTCGGACCATGCAGCGAGAGATGAGTTGCTGGCAAGTACTCCATCAGACGCTCTGAGGGGAGTGGTGGATAGAAGACATCGCCTTAGCAGAAATATTCATAAAGAGGCTAAAATTGGACAAACTCCTGCTGACACCATTTCAGGATGCTGGGACAACCATTTGTCATGGAGGAGAAGTGTGACAACCCCCCCACCCCCCCACCCCCAAAAAAATCTCTTTAATAAAACATTTCCCTATGTTCAAACTTAGCTTAACTATTCACAGGACTAGGTTTGACATTGAGAGGATGACGATAGTGAGACTATCTAGGTGTTTAAAAACAGGAAAGGTCAATAGGTTTGTTACCAAACAAATAAAAATACACAAGACAGTCAAAAAGTCATAAAATGTGGCACTGCAAGTTTGTCACAGAGATGAGAAAAAACATGTCCAAAGGTGAGACTAGGGCCTAAAATCGTGTAATGTTTAGTGCGATGAGCATACCGTTGAGGATATCTCCTTCTTGTAGTAGTCTTCTGTCCGGGATGCCATGACAGATGACTTCATTGACAGACGTGCAGCAGGATTTGGGGAAGTTGTAGTAGTTGAGAGGGGATGGGTAGCAGTTCCTTGCTGTACAGGCCTGAACAGACAAAGCATGTTGGTTGTAGAAAGAGCATGGAAGTAGCAAGTGAGAATATCCAGCCATATCATGCCCTATGGACATGGTCAGTGTGGGCTCTAATCACAGCTCTGTATAGTCTACAGTATAATCCTATAGGGCTGAACTGTGTGTTTTATATGCATTAGATCAGAAGGGATGATGTGTCTATATTCAAGTCAGCATTTGGTAGAAATTGAACTGAAGTTGAATTGTTGTTCCATAGCAGGGAGGTCTGAGGGCTTTTTCCTCTTGGCACCATGAACGTCTCATATTTCAGTCCAAGCCAAATTACTGACACTGACAACCATAGAGCAGCTAGCATGGCTAAAAACAATATAAAATATAATAATGGGAACACTGGCTGCCCATAAGGAAATACAGAGACTATTTACACATTCATTTCACTATCCATAATTTGTTTGTGCGAGGGTCATACATATTAAAGAGAAGACAATATCCCAGCTATAAAGACCTGTGTGTGTGTGTGTGTGTGTGTGTGTGTGTGTGTGTGTGTGTGTGTACCAGATGCACAGCGTGGTCGATTTCTTCTGTTGTAACACCTGGTTTCACCATCATGGCTGCAATGTCCAGGACTTCACGTGCCAGCTGCAAATAATACACATCAAAACCACAATGAAATAAATGGTAAAATTATAAATGTAAACCACAGCTACGACAGTGAGATTAGTAACCTTGCACACTACTCTCATGCCCTCAATGTCTTCAGGAGAAAGGATCTTGATCTGTGACGTCCCCTTCAGAAACTGCTCAGACTCAGACATCCCTGTGGGATGAAAACAAGAACAGACAACTGGCATCATACACACATCAATACTCTCTTAGATAAGCAAAACAGCTGTCATTCATCTATCAATTTTCAGACGCAGCATCTACTTGGACCATCACAGCTGGATTTACACTCTCCTCATCAATTTAGTATTTCAAAAAAAGTGACAGCACAGTCATCGGTCATCTGGTTGTGATGCAACACAAGGCATCATCATCCTGTAGTTACACAATAACTTTTACACAGTGTAAGAGTATACTATGTGGATGCTTTATATCAAGGCAATCAAATCTGAGACAAGGCACCCATCATTGAGTCCCATCCTCATGTCATGTTTTACCTTCTGTGGCGTCTGACTCCTGGCAGCTTCAACAGGTCAAACAGTACACTATTAATTCAACTCCAGATCACAAACACAAGCGATGAGGTAAGATTTTGTTTCACTGATGAATCTACAGAAACCCCTTTTGAAGAGCAAATGCTACTACTTTCTACAGCAAAAGCCAAGTCTACTCTCAGAAAGCCATAACTAGAGTCTAAGACTAGGTTGAGATGTCAAAGAAACAACAATTAATTGATCACACTAAGTCAGTGCTTGGTTTTGTTGACATTGTTCAGGCGTACCTGTGATGCCAAATCTTCACTGTTAAATTTTAAAATTGAGAGTAAGTAACATTAGTGGTTCATTTCCAACCAGTAAACACATTTGAAAAGGGCACTTCAATAATTTCAAAGACTTATTTCAGTTTCTTTTAAAGGGGCTATTTATACGTTTTCTCTTCCACTGAACGTGGTGAGCAGGTAGTGGTGATGGTCGCTTGAGCTTCAGCCATCACTGCGTTTACAATAACAGAGGTTATAATACGCCCTCTGAGCAGCGCTACTTCTAGACTGGTGAGTAAACAGCTCTTGATGCTAACATTGGCTACGTATTGATAGAAAAACGTACAAATAGCTCCTTAAAAGCTGCATAAATTTCATGTAATTAATTGTAATTTAAATTTGAGCATTTGTCATAGCTATGGAATTCCCTGCATTTTAATTCAAGCCCTTTTCCCTCAAAGCTTTTAATTTTTACTCTTTTTTTAAACATGTTTTTTTTTTCCTTGTGAACCTACATTTTTACTGTTTTATTATTACATCTTTAATAAATACATACACTACAGACATTATTTCATTATGACATTCTCTAAACTTAAATCCCAAAGTCCCAAAAACCTAAAATCATCATGCAGTGCTATGGTGCTATGGATAACTAGCTGCTCTTGCAGAGAATACACTACAGCATCAGCACCTGAGTAAAGGCAGACTCTAATGACACTCACACTGTTGACTCAGAGGAGCAGAGCAGGACTGTTACTGTTGTATAGAAAACAACAGAAGCATAGATGTCAGTGCATTCAGCTTAACAATAAATTAGTCTACCTGTCATTCTGCTACACATCAAACAAGAAATAGAAAATATTCTATTCTCCCTATTAGGCAGGATATTTAAATACATGTTGGTCAAAGCACTGCAGTCATCAACAATTCTGATCTATAATTTATTAACTCAACAAGACGATTGCTGGATGAACATGAACGGTTGCCTAGCAACACGGACTTTAGACAGGTTTGTGTACAAGTCAAATAGAGCCCTCCTTTTGACCCCAAGAGCCTACAGAGTGAGTGCAACAATCAATTCGAATTACTTACGCTTTGATACAGCTGCTCAGAAAAGACACAAGGTATGAGAAATCACAATGTGTGCACATCATAATGTCTTCATAGTGGCATGGTTCACTTCCTTATAGGTGTAACAGTGGAAATAGTCAATGTATATGTTTCTATAATTAAAAAAATAAACTAAAACCCAGATTTGACTTTAGCTCAATAACAGTGCTGTGTTGAGAAACATTAGCCTGTAACAACTGTGCTTCAGTCCTTGAATACGCATCACAAGAGAATGAAAGGAGACTGTAACCATGACTACCTGAGTATGGATCTATGCAGTCAGATGACAAGG
Source organism: Lates calcarifer (assembly GCF_001640805.2). Lineage (NCBI taxonomy): Eukaryota > Metazoa > Chordata > Actinopteri > Centropomidae > Lates > Lates calcarifer. The sequence goes on from NC_066851.1 coordinate 6,631,151, forward strand.
ATGTAGAGGTTGCCATGGTTGCACAATGAACGACTTGCCCAGAGAAATAGACGTAAATAAGGCAGGTTACAATTACTGCTGTTTGATAATTAACACAAAAGAAGCAAAGTGGTCATAGAAAACATGGTGTGTGTTTAGTTTTCCCTGCAACAAATCTACAGCAGGTTTTGGTGACAAAGCCAATGGTGGAAAGAGATCAGAGTGAGATATTATTGGGCTGTTTAACAGAGGGACATCGATTCCAGTTTAAGCTTTTAAAGATATGCATCAGGAGAAAACTATCTTCAGAAAACTGAATGATTCTGAAGTGTTAAATATCAAAACAAGAACTGAGGAACTGCATGAATTTATATGTACAGAAATCAATCTTGGAAATGCAATATTTTTAACTGTAATATTGAAAATGAATTCTAGTGATACTACCATTCCTACTGAGAATAGACCGCTCACTCTGCTGTTGTATACAGATTACAGCCATTTGCTCTAACCACATATTAATGATTCAAATGCTCATCTACAGATCACTGGTTGTGAATGAAGACACCATATTGTGTCATGTTTATGATTGTAAATTTGTTTATTTTATTACTATACTATTATAAAACAGTTTTACTACAGCTTAAATTTGTTCACTTAGATTGAATGAAAAAAAAAGCGACAGAGCAGTGTTTAAGAGCAGTGTGCAGTTTTCACTTTGCAACAAAGCTTGTACAAGTGCTGGTCTTGTTCTTCATTCAGCTTTCTGTCTCCAGTGCTGCCCACAGGGCTGTAAGCTACCCAAACTATTCTGTTGGTGTAGAGCTCTTTGCTAACAGAAGAAGACATATCAGCTCATCTGTGTATTCATGCAAAAATGATATACAACACATGCATGGATGACCACATTGTCCAGACTGTTGTAAAACACTGAGACAGGACGTCAACAGCTTGAAACCCTGAATGTGCACTTGCATGTTAACAAATCTGTGCAATCAGTAGCTAATGTTCTGTATGTTGTACTGATGTTATACTCAGGGGACCTCTGAGGTGTAACTATGAACTCTTCAGTCCACCAGCAGGTAAGCAATTTTGATTGGGTCTCACTGAAAACTGCACATGTAACAGGCAATTAAAATGTGGTATGATTTATAAAGTGGGGGCAAAGTGCTAGCAATCATTTTTGTGCTTATCTGTCATAACCACATGGGACATTTTTTATTAAGCTTGAGGCCAGACATCTCAAAAGCCCACTATCATCTCTGTTCATTTCAACCCACTGTGCTGATGTACTGGACAAAACACAGATGATTTTGCTATTATTCTATCCCCGTGAGTAGAGGTGCAAAAATTGTAGGTTGTCCTCAGGAAAGAGTTGGTCCTCACAGGAGTATGTGTCTATGGCAATTGGCCCAGTAGATTCTGATATTCCCTCTGTGACATTTGGTCAAATGTTAAGACCAAGGAGACATCAAAAAAAGCCCTCTACTGAACAATGACTGTCTACTGCAAATTTCCTGACAATCTGTCCAACAGCTGTTGAGGTTGTCTTGCTGGACAGCACAGTGTGGGACACACAGACAAACAGATGGATGGACAGACTGACCAACGCCACCATCCTTAAGTCCTGCTGCTTTGAGGGGCAAATAAAAAGACAACTTTGCCAGTGGAATCTGGCAGTATTAAGTGATTGTAAATACCTCTTATAATAATTATCTTCTATTTCGTTTGTCAAACAAGACCTAATCTCTCTGGTGACAAGAACACAGCCTTAGAACTGCTGAAGTGGTGTTGGTCCATTATACAGTATTCCTGGGAAAAAACTGCAATATACATGATGTAACATCTGAAAAAAAATGTTTTAAACAAAGTACCAATCTTGCCCAAGTAGACAATGAGCCAATAAGATCAACTACAAATACACTGGGAGAAAGCATGTTACCTCTGGGATGATCAGCATAGTCAGGTCTTTGGATGTCTCCAGGTACGGGCCTCATGGGAGTCTACACCAGGGGCCAAGATAATAGATATGTTACATCGTGGAATTCACATATAGATCAGCACTTATGTAAGAAAATACTTGGAGCAAGAAACAACTTTTAACTTTTCCTATTTCTCTGTGTTTCCCCAGTTCTGTGCTCCATTCTTTTTGGGGAGGTGCTTAATTGTTTTGACACATTCAAATACGCACCAACAGTTTTCAATTCATGATCTGTTTAGAATAAATTGTAGTGGTAATAAAATGTATAGTGTAGCAGTGACTGTTTATCATCTTTGTCTAAAGAAGTTAAAGCAATTAAGAACTTACCAGTGGGTAGTGAGGGCGTAATTTTCCTGTGTAGCGGTAGCCCGGCCATGGGTCTGTGTTGATGTCTTTCTCCACACAGTTCTTAGATTCATTCTGGTTCTTGTCCTCCTCTGACAAAACATAACACAAGGTCTCTAAACAATCTGGCACCACTGTGTCAGTTGACAGCCAAAGAGTATCACCTGCCCTTGACTTTTCTAAATGACAGGGTACAGCGATTTCTAAAACCTCAATTTATCCATCTGTCCAAATTCATATAATGTGACTGAGTCCACCACAGAGCTTAATGTCAACTAAGTACATAACTGACAGCGATCAGGGATACCTACTTGCTTTTTTGTGCAGCAGCTTGTGAGATGCCCAGCTCCCTTTGAAACATTCCTGGAAATTAAAACAGAAAAGAAAACCTCTATATGAGGAAAAGTGACAGACAAATATACCTAGCAACAACCACAAACTCTGCTCCAAAGTACAGTTAACTAATATTAAAGTGTAAAAATCACATACATGGTGCTGCCATTTATTGTTCATTTCAATTGTGTGTATGACTTAATTGCACAGTTAACAGCAGAGAGAGACATGAAATACAGAGAGCATGGTCAGGTTGCACAGCCAAAACTGCAATCACAGCAAAGACCTCTGGGGTCAAATACCATGGAACCATAAGAGCATTTAAACTGCCCCCCAACCTAACTATTTATAAAGCTTTTAACTCAAAGAACATTGCATTAGATCTACTCAAAACAGAGCCCTTCTGCAGAGAGTTGATATGTCTGGAGTTTAATCTTTAATGCTTTCTTGGCATTTCCAATGCACTTTATCAATATAATATTAACTCTCAGAGGTAGCTCACATGACTTGCCCCTTTTACTATTTTACCAAAAGACACCTATTGTGACAACAGGTCTAGCAGTATGAAAAGTTCTCATACTGTTCAAACAAATCCTGCTCTGCAGCTGATCATCTCTATACTAAGTGGAGAGTAGCTTCCATTAATAAGTGCTACTCGGCCCAGTGTGAGATCTGATCCATAAGCGGTTCATCTTTGAACCGGCAGGTTTGTGAGTGAGGTTTTGCTCTCCTGGGAAAGAAAGTACCAGGATGAGGGTCAAACATCGTGGCACCAAATGATCTGTCACGCAGCATTAACTCTGCAGCACTTCACAACTCAAGTATCATTACTTACAGTCTACTGCATTACTAGGGTACCCTGCACAATCTACATTATTTCATCAACAGTTTTACGCTGTCAGCAGAAGAGCTTCACTCTTTGAGGTTTTTACTTTTGACCAGAAATGATGTATCATTCACTTTGGCTAACAAGCCTCCAGTTAGCTAGCTAAACGTTTCCCCCCGGCCTACTGTTACAGAGACAGCATCGGTTACAGTCACTGGCTGCATTATTCATCCTCAGTAATCTGTTAAGGCATTACACAGCCAGAAGGCATTCGTTAAAGTTGAGCCAACACTTTATTAGCGGTTTACCAAGCAGCTATACATGCCTACCTAGCTTGACAGTTAGCGTTAGCAGCCTCGTGATGAGGGAGAGGGCCTAGGTGTGCGGCTACAACAGACATTTAAACCGGACAAGTCAAGAAAGAAGCAGTACCTGTGAACAGAAATAGGAGCCCTGAATACCAAGCTTGATACATGTGGGACACTGAAGTTTGGCGTCCTTGCTGCAACCCTCTGTCTCACACTCCCTTCTGGTCTCGGTGCTCGCCATGCCTTCGTCTGCAGGAGAGGGGTGGAGTCGGACGAGAAGCAGCCAGCCAGCGACGGCACACAGCGCATGTCCACAGCGGGGCCGTCACGTTGCCCAGCTCGGTCCAATCAACAGAAACTTTCCTAACAGAGATTTGTAAGATGGCGACCGCCGAACCGGTGAGCACTTTCTCCAAAGAACATATCAAAACATTTGGGGGGGGTTCTTGTGTTAATTATGGGGTGAGATCATATTTAAAGTTCGTGTACAACTTTGAACATTAGTCCTCAAATGGAAATTGACCGTTGTTACTATCTCACGTGCTGTTTTGACCAGTTTCAAGTTTGTCTTCTGTGCCACGACCTAAGCGTAAAAGAGGAATGCTTGTGTGTGTGTGTGTGGAGATCTCCCAACTTTAAGGCTGACGTTATTACTAACCGACGTGCCGTTCACTTTTGTGAAGAGAACCACACAAACTTCCATTACAAAACAAGTCATTTTGTTATTGCTTAGGTCAGCTGTCAAAGTACATACCCGAGAAGCATTTTTTCAAAATACTTATGTTTATTATAGACTATTGGTAAATTCGACGTGAGGAATAATACTTAACATACAAATAGGCTAAAATTTCAGTTTTAAAAATTGGTTGACACTGCTCCCCGCTGACCTCTACGATGCAACATTAGCTATTTTTGTAGCTAAAGTTGTCGTTAACTTATGTGATGAGATAACAGCTAAAGAGACAGTTTCATGTGTTGTTTTCCCTCACTTAGCAGGCTTTGATGTATGGTATTCATGCCGAATCTTAATACTTCCTACAAATTTCTGGTTTAACGACTAAAAGTTATGATAAAGCGGGTGTGTAGCTTTGTTCCGAGCTCGGAACAAGTAAACATGCAGCTATATGAATGGAAATTGCGTGGTATTCTTTCCGTTCATCAGCAAGCATCTTGGGAATAGCACAACCATGCTTACTGACGGTCTTCCCAAAGTTACGTGCTTTCACTAGTGGGCAATGTCAGCAGTAGAGTTAATGGTGGCTGGCCAAACTCTAGATTTTGCATCACAGTGAAATGTGGACCAGATGTTTCGTATCGGGTTTCACAAGTAACGGCTTCCGTCACGGAATTTATTTATACGATAATTAAAGTTTATTCAGGAGATTACATATCTCATTTGAGATTAGAAACAACACTATTGTTTTGTCAGCTGGGCACTTTGTAAATTTGTATTTAAGTGTGCCACCATCTAGCTGCCATTACTTACGCAATCAACAACTTATTATTATTATTAGTGGTAAAGAGAGACAGCCATCATGTAACTGTTACAGGATAATTTCTCCAGTTAGATCTACACTACAGTGTGACCATTTGTATTGGGAATAGAAAGCCCTCCTGTCTATTTAGTTTTTGTCTATTTATTTGTACCTCGCTTCTGCCTAACTGATTTTTAGGAAACCAACCCAAGTCCAACCCAGCCTGATGAAGATGGAGCTGAGGAGACTGGACAGGAGATTGTGAGCCCAGAGGCCTACATCAAACACCCCCTCCAGAACAGGTTTGGCTTTGCAATTTTACATCTGTTTGAATCAGTCAGTTTAAATAAGGCAAGCATCCGGACATATTTGATCTAACATTTGCATTTTCATAATTTAGCAGCCATAAAGTGTAATATATCCAGTACATGGCATCAAAGAATCAACTAATTTCAGTATGTGTTACACCTATTTATCAATGATCTTTTCTTTCCAACATAGAGGGCTAGTTTTAGGATCACAGAATACAAAGTTTTGATCAAACAAGCACTTAATTATTTAGTCAACTGACAAAAAATAAATTACCAAAACTTTTTAAAAACTTCACAGGACTCTCAATTAAATATCCCAGAAAATATGAGAAACTTAAACCTGAGAATTTTAACAGTTTTGTGCTGTGCTTTAAAAAAGCAAAAAAAAAAAAGAAAAGTCGATTGTCAAATTGTTTATCTTCTGTCAACTAATCGATTAATTGGCTAACCGTTCCAGTTTTAAAACTGAGCTTCACTCTTTTGTTTTATTGACTGCTAATAGACAAGTATTGCTTTGGTTTGCCTGTTGAATTAACTGGGTTTTGATTGGAACAAGGTGGTTGAAAATGTAATTAACATGAACAAGTTCTCTTTTGGAGGACAAACCTGTTTACACAAAGCATTCACACATTTCGGTATCTGATCACCATCAGTATTATTGGTTGCTCCTAAATGTGAGTGTGTGAAAATGGAAAAAAGTACACATCGCCAGCTTCAAAGAAAAGATTGGTGACTTATGCGTCACCCACTTGTTTGATCTTTTGGCATTGCTCAAGAAGTGAAAGACCCTTCCTCCACACAACTGGCCAGCTTATAATGAAGTGAAACCAAGACAAATTGACCATTCACCAAAAACAGGGAATGCTTTGTTCACTGAGAGGAAGCTGAGCAATGTCCAAAGTTGTCTATGCACAATAAAAACAGCATGTCAAAATAAAATAAAAGTACAAACTACTCTTTTCTCCAAATGAGAATATGTTTGAATTCCACATAGATTCTGATCAAAAATGAAAAGTGAGTAAAGTGGAGTTATATGAAAATAAAGGTGATTATTTGAATACACTTATTTCTCACCCTGAGAGAGGGAGACTTGACATAACAGCTAATTTTATCTGTGGCATTGATCTTGTCTCTGTATTTTAATGTTATTCCTGTGTTAAAGTGGATTTCCTTCCACACTCCAAACTAATGTAGTCTATTGGATCTGACTTTTTATTTCCCCACAGTACGACTGTGATTGTCTGTGAAAGTCCGGTGACCTGTCCAAGGTGTTTCAGTGTTTTCCTCTGAATCTTTACTCAGATAGGTTCCAGCTCGCTTTTGTGCTGAATACAAATAAGCAATGAATGAATATTTTATATATATTTAAATTCCTCAAGGATATTTTGTGTCCAAAAGGGTCAAATAAGAAAGCCAAACTCAACACAAAGCCAGTCAGCTAAAAGAAAAGTTTGACCCCAAATGCTTTATTGGTGACTCACAGCTCAGTTGTGAGGTTTGAAATATATTGACAGTCAGCTTTAACTGTTGGTGCAAGTTTTATAGCCAAATATCCCCAAAATACTTGTGATCAAAATGACAGAAATGCCTTTATTTTTCTTTACTGGGTTAGATACACTATTATTCAAAGCACAATAGAACCAACATGCCTACTACTGCCTAGCATTCATTCATTCTATTGATCCGCATATTTTGTAACAAGGTCATGGGGTGCTTGAGCCTATCCTAGCATGCATTATTAGCCAAAGAAACAGACTTGTAGAGGTCCATCAAAGGGACTGTGGAGTACATGCTGCCTCATTTTATGGCCTATAATAAAACAAGAGGTATTTTACTGGACAAGTTCATTAGGAATAGTCAAATGTGTCATGAACTGAAGCCTACTGACTGTTGGTTTGTCATACTTGCTTATCAGTCAGTGAACATGCATTAACAGTTCATCTGAAGGCAGTTTCATTTGTATCAGTTGACTTATTCTGTCCTTTTCTGGCATTTATTGGGGTTGTTGTTGTTCTCACTTAAAAACAGCACCCATAGCCACTGACAGACTAGGAGCTTTAAAATTGTGTCAACAGCCACAATTTTCTTTAGACTTCTTCAACCTAAAGAGCTTAAGGCAGTTGCCAAGCCATAAGAGGATTAAGCGTTGAGCAAGTATGACACGGCGTCACAATTAATTGGACCGCAAGAGCGACGGCTTGATTTACTGAACAGTTTGTGTCAGCAGCATCCAGGTGCGCCCATACGTCGCTCATTTGTTCAGAACTCAATGGCTTTTGGTTATTTTTGTTTACCTCCTGTTTAATTAGGGGCTTGTTGCATTTATGCAGATTTCCTTTTTCTTGTTTTCGCCCCAACAGATGGTCTCTGTGGTTCTTCAAGAATGACAAGAGCAAAACATGGCAGGCCAACCTGCGACTCATCTCGAAGTTTGACACGGTTGAAGATTTCTGGGCGTAAGGAGCAATAAATCTCTCTGAGTCCTTTTGTGTTTTCTGTACTTCAGTGGAGTGACTGAAGCAGTAAAATGTCACAACTGTATACTGTGTTTCTGAATTACTGTAAGATCTGCAAATGATGAATGAGCGTGTTTTGTTAACACTGTGCTCTTGTCATTTCTAGTCTCTACAATCACATCCAGTTGTCAAGCAACCTCATGTCAGGCTGTGATTATTCTCTTTTTAAGGTAAGTTTGCGTTCATATGTCAATGTGCAGAGAGTGAGGAGTTCAAACACAAATTAAAGCGTGGTTAAAACCATTTTTTGTTTATTTTACATGTCAGTATCCTCCCTGGTGCTGAGAAAAGCACTTCATGTTTTACACAACAGTGTGCCCAGTTGCTGAATTGTGTGTTCATCAATATGTACAACAATGTTGTTGTCTCTCACTTTCTGCTGTTGACTCAATGAAACTAAAAGAATGTCATTAAAAGCTATAAAACATCTTTCTTTGAAAGTGTAAGATCAAATTTACTTGGAAATGAGATATGACAATAAATATTAAGCTTTTGCATTATTTATTATTTGTTGAAGCGTTAGATAGGAATAAAAGCCCTTTTTTGGCAGTAATTTAAAAACTGATGATCCCACAATTCTGTTTCAAACTGATCCCTGTGAGAGCAATTGGCACTGAATTGAAAACATAATAAAAACATTTTATCACCAGCTTACCAATAAAGCTGAATTGCAAGATTTTTTTTACGACAGTAGATTCAAATAAAGCTCCCGCAAACAGAACAATACCTAATTGAATTGTTGACACAAAGAATTCCAATCAAAACAACAGCATCGTTAGAGGAGTGTAGGCAAACAAAGACAGAAGACAGACATCTGCCTTTACCAGTTCAGAGCTCATCAGCTTAAAAGAGCTCATTTGCTCATTTAACCAGATGTGATGATAGAAAATGAGAAGCGTGGGCGGAAGTTTTTAGTAAGTTGAAAAGCAGGAGGCGGCTAGGAGCCACTAATTATACTGTGTTTGTGATGGGTTATGATAATAAATGGAAAAGGCGGTAATCAAATATAACCACACTCTTTGATCAGTTTGCTTTTATGGAAATCATTAGCAGGATCACCTGTGGCGAAGACTAACTAGTGAAGTTGTTTTCTTAGCAGGGGAGTTTAATGCCATCTGTATAATTTAACGTTTACAAATTTTTCATATGAAATAGTAGAAAATATTGATTTTTACCAATAACTGCAGTGTGATTGAAGATGTTGAGGCAGAGCATGTGTAGAAGGGCAGAAATGCAACTGGAGCAAGAGATGTTAAACAAATATTCAAGCATGACTGAACAAGTGTTGAGTTCTTGCTACCTTTTTAGTATTCCAGCTGTGAACGTCTAACAGGATTTAAAGAATTTGCGCTGTGATTATTTGACAGTTGGAAAAGATATTTTTCTTGCAGGCGATGTTGAAATCCTGTTGAGACCTCCCTTTTAAAGGTTGTTTTGAAGTTTTGGTACAGTGGTTCAGGATGTGTATTATTGACAATCTGAACTATTGCTGCAGGATGGCATTGAACCCATGTGGGAGGACGAGAGGAACAAGCGTGGCGGCCGCTGGCTGATCACACTCACCAAGCAGCAGAGGAGATTAGACCTGGACCGCTACTGGCTGGAAACAGTAGGTTTGGCTGTGGCTGCTGTGCCTCGTATCATGCTCAGCGTTGTTACTCAAACAAGTGGTTCTATTAATCATTTCTTGAGCCTCCTCCCAAGGTAGTACATTTACGACCTGCTGGCAGCCGTAATTAGTTGTACGACTCTATCATTACATTTGTCACACTGCTGACATGGGTTATTACATCCTCTCATACCTTTTAAAACTGATCTGAACCACAGATGAGATTGTTTAGTCTGCTTAACATCTTTTTACACACAAAACCTTCTCTGATATCTAAGAAAATAACTGGTGCCTTGACTGTGTGCTGAGCTGATGATGGGGTCACAACGCAGTCAGATGAGAGCAATTGAAAATTGGCTTTCTTGCTGCTAAATGTGCAGCCCTCACAGTGTTGTGCTGAGCTCTCTTGCTGCTCTAAAGGTCACTGACAGTGATACAGACATCTAGCAAGCTGTGACTTACCAATGAGCAAACACCACTTACTGTACTGTCAATACTGTAGCTACTGGCCTCTTGAGGGCTGAAAGATGGCAATTTATTTTTCCAATAGCATTCACACTAATTATTTTACTATATATTAAGCTGGAAGCAAAACATTTTTTAGTGTTCAACTAAACTGTCTGATATTGACACTGACAGCTCTTTTCCACCAAATGAGCTGTGGTTCTTGAACTGGTTCCATTAAGGAATGTTGGAACCTTAGTGCTATCTAGTCAACCAGACAGCAATTCAGTTTTGAGCTGAACCATTGAACTCAAGGATCAACGGAGGGCATTGCACAAGGCACAACAGGAGTGAACAGTGCTGGCAATATGATATATGTCCAAGTTCTGACAGATATCCAATTACCACTGATGTCATCACAGTTCACACTTTATGTCAAGGATGTGAAGTCTCCCTAGCTGTCTACAAGCAAGGTAAAACTAACGTCAGGAGGCTGTACTGCAGCAATATTACTAATTAAAATGGTAGTCCCATTTATATATATGGAGCTGTATTTAGTGGCAGCATTGATGCCTTGTTCACATCATGTTGTTGAAAACTTAACTGCAAGCAGCCTAGTGATAAAAACTGATATGGGGAATATCTGACATTAACAATTCCTCTGATTCGGTGAGAAGAACTACAGACGTCAACAAACTGTTGGCTGTAAATGCACCACCACTTACAGTTACATCAAAGTATAATCCAATATTGACACTTATACAAACCAGTCAGCTCAAACTGCTACAAATATGTAACACAACAAAAGCAGCTAATTTATTCCACTCTGGAATAATGTGTGATCCCTTCCCAATTAGAGTAAGTTTTTTCTTTCTTCCCATTCTGCTTTCCCATTGTATGTAAATGCAGCATGAGCACAGCAATCGAACAAGAAAGGACTGCTGTGCTATCTTTAATCTCTCATGGTGTGAACTGACTGGAGGACTTAAGTTTTTGTTTCTCCTCGCCTTGTTTTTCCCCCAGTTGATAGTTAGCTAAGAGGATTCCCTACCATTCACTGAGTTTGCATTTTACAATGGAAAAACAAAAGATATAATATTCAGATTACTGAAGTTGAGAACATTTTAAAATGTTAGATTGTGATCTGCTACATGATGTCTTTCTACCTCACTGACCTCAGAAAAGTTTGAATATGAATTGTAAACGAAAGCAACCTACCCTGCAAATGTTCTGGTAAACCTAAGTGAAAGACTGGTGCAGCAGAGGGGAAGAATATAAATCTCGATTTACCGTAATCAAGATGACAAAGCTAACAATGTCTGTGGCCTTCCTCTTTCATAAGATGTGGAGGCTTTGCAGTTACATTTAAAGTCAAGATGTGAGTCATAGAGTTATGACAATAGCTTTTATTCCTCTCTATCCATACACCAGCTCCTGTGCTTAGTCGGAGAGGCCTTTGACGACTACAGCGATGATGTGTGCGGAGCCGTGGTCAACATCCGCACAAAAGGAGATAAAATAGCAGTCTGGACATCAGACTATGAGAACCGGGAAGCTGTAACACACATAGGGTGAGTCGGATCTTCACTGTCAGTTATTATATAGTAGTGCTTATACTACAGGTGTTGACATACTCTGGTCCTCTTAACTCTGTCATTTCCCTGTCAACAGGAGAGTTTACAAGGAGCGCTTGGGGCTTCCCATGAAGATGACTATTGGCTACCAATCCCACGCAGACACAGCTACCAAAAGCGGTTCAACCACCAAGAACAAATTTGTTGTTTGAGAAATGCCCCTATGTGCCTCTTTCATTTTCTTGTCTTATTTGTTGTTGGTGCATATGTTTACTTTGCTGCAAAGACTCTGCGGAATGCAATCTGGAGGAAAGAAAAACCCCGATCCAAGACTACATGCCAAATGTTTCCATAACCTGCCCAGGACTTGAACCACAAGGGAAAAAACCCATGGAAAAAAAGATAAAACAAGAATCTTCCAAAACACTAACAATAAGAGGTATTAATAGTGGATGACATTTAGAGTGCTGCAAACTCTACTAAAGAAATTTGTGTTGATTTTTTTTTTAATGGCAGGGAATCCTGAAATGCAAAAAAAATGTATATTTCTCTCCCATTTTCTACAGCATTGTTGGTTTGCTGTAATCCTTAATGACATTAAAACCCTTTTAATTTATTACATTAATTTGCCTGCATATTATTAGATTGCTAGACCTTTATTTTATGCTCTTTTTTTGCCTTGAACTGTTGCACGTAATCAACCTTTTTAAAGTATTTCATGACTCATATTCATTTGAGTGTTAATATAATTAAAACATTGGTTTTGCAATTATTAACTGTTAAATCGTGGAATACTTTTTTGCAACCTGTAATCAGTACATTCCTTGCTATAAATGGATTGCTTTTTGACGTGCGATGGTGCTCTATTTTAGGATATTGACTTTTAATGATTTACTTTTATCAACCCAGCATTAGAAGGAAGAGAAGCTGAGGATGTTTCTGGTAGACCATCCAAATGTTTTCTATCCCATGGTTTCAATTCCCAGTGTGTAGAGTAAGAATACTAAAGGAGAAAAATCAATTTCAGGAAAATGGGAAAGTCCTTGCCACAGCTTCCAAGCAGCTTAGGATTCACCATAAGCCCTGGCTAGTGTGAAAGAGCCAAATTCAAACACCCCACCCCCCACCCCACCCTATCATCCCAAGATCCCTTAAAATGTCAGTGTAAAAAGAACTTTGCAAGAAAAGGTTACTTTGGGCAACATCTCACTTCATTGCCACCAGAACGGCTTTAAAAATGTCACTTTAACATGACAAATGTCATCACATTCTCAAGGTTTGGCATTCTTTAAGCCAGCAGGCAAAGCATCTGCAACTAGATCCTTCTTGATCTGATCAAGCGTTAAGTGCATCTAGAAGCTTCATTAGGTCCTTGTTGAAGTTCTGACGTGGTTGTGCTTGTAACCTTTAAAGGCCAGCTGATTTATCACGTAAGCATGCACTTCAGTTATAAAATATTGAGTAAAATGAATGTTTATAGCACCTTTCTAGAGCAGACATAAGAGTGCCTCACACTAATTGAGTTGAGTCTACAGATGTTAAGTTCAATATGAGACAAACGTGCCACCTTCACTATGTGATACAGACCATTGTGATCGGGGGGAGGTGTCTTTAACATGAAATCTGATCAATGCACAGACCTGGCCTTTAACACCACATTGAGGCTGATTGAGTTGAATGCCACCATAACTACACTTGTAGTATGTGATAAATGACTTTGTACTGAAAGTATTTGACATAAAGGTGCTACAACAGAATACTCACTCTATTTGTAACATTAACAAAGTCATGTAGATACAGACTTTTTCACATTGCTCAAACTTATTACATCACATTTATTAAGATTTAAACATACAAACATTTCACTTTCAGTTTAATAAAAATTTTAAGATGTTTTTTTGTCTGATCTGGTCTCTCACTAACCTTAATGTTACAACATGCTGTTTGTATTGTAAACATTAAAAACTACAAGAAATGTGTTGAATTTTCTTTTGCTGTAAATGTAAACGACATCATCAATACCAGATAAAGGATTCACTTGTTCAGTGATTGTCGTGAAAAGTGCATACTGTGAACTCAGATGGCAGTTTATTAGGTACACCTAGCTAAAGTGAAACGAGTTAACTATTAATAATTAATGCTGTTTGAGTTGTATGATTTTATTCTTAGAAATAATTCTAATACCAGTTCATTCTCTGATGTTAATGGGGTGGACAAAACATCTGAAACAGCTCATAGTAAAACCTTTTCATAAGATTTTATATATATAACAAAATCTGTCTCTTAACAACCATAAAAGATAAATGCAGGTTTGTTCGCATCTCACATTTATTAAAAACTGCCTGCTAACAGAGATAAATATAGTATTTTTTTATCTGTCTGTTGTGCATTGTAATAAACCCAAATGTTCCAGTCTGTGCAGACGGGTAAACACAAGGCCACAGACACGGTCACTTTATTAAATGGGGTTACAGACCAACCTTGGCAGCAATCAACACAATCAATGCGGCAAATTGAAATGAACACAGTTTCTCAGTCTCCAGTTGGCCCCGGTAGCCACAGGGCCTCCTTGTTTTCCAATCAGAGGCAATTATCAAAATCCCAAACCCTCTGACGTGAGACAATGGGTCAAATCAACCGGACAAACGGACACTGTGCAGCAGGGGAAATACAAAATAAAAACCAAAATTAGAACAGACTTCCAAAAGAAAAAAAATATTGCTGAAGCAATTTGTATTAGAGCTGTGACTCAAGCACAAAGAGCCAAAACATAAAATGTTGTTACTGTAGAATATTTGTCCACCTGACTTGTTTTAGGACTACACTGGATATTCTTGTGGATGCTGTGGCTCCAAGCAGGTCTTAATAGGTAATCATTCCACTGCTGTCCATCACTTCACACTGGAGGGAGCTGCAACCCCATTTAAACTGGTGTTTGTAAGGCCAGTATAGGCAGTACAGGGATGGATTTGTTTACAGCCATGAGGACATCCTACATCCTGCAGGCTTTCATCTTAAAAGGCAGTGATTTAGGGGCTCAGTGTTGTGTGGATTACACTGTGGTCTTGTCTGTCTGTCTGAGTATTTCCTATCTGGGGCTTTGATGGTGGCAGCTCACAATTCACAGGAAAAGAAATTAACTGAGGCAGCAATACAAGCTGAAAAATGTATTGTGTGTGTGCAGAGGTGAAGAGGGACTTTCAGACAATCAGCAAAAGCGTAACGCATCTAAAAGGAACTCTCTCTTTTTTTTTTTTTTTTTAACATTGCTATGAATGTAAAAACTCACAATCTGATTCTCTGTGGTGGGTGAGTCATAATGTGTAGAAACACTGCACACCAGGAGGAAAACTACACATTTAACACACAAAGTAATGTGTATTACATATGGTGTATGTTGCCAGCAGCTATAATGAGGACATTACATTGTGTAAACCCTAAGCCATGACCATTTGTGAAGCTCAATGTTTCATCAGCTTACCATTCTGTAGATGGCTGATCAATTTCCCCAGGGCCCATTCAGGTGCTCATCCGTCTCCTTCCTGCTTAAGGATCAATGGCAGGATTTGTTAACCCACATTAAATGAATGAGGGGGGTAATAAGAGAGGCAATTAGCCTACTTTGTGGCATTGTGATCAAGAATGCTTGGATTACATTTAAAGCCCAGACACTTAACATATATAAGGGCCCATGAGACACTATCAGCACGTGAACACAGAACACAATCGTGCAGCATAAAGCAGTCATTGCACACACTGTGATTTCAGTATTGATCCAAACTCCCTGTACACCTGTATGTGCTATATAAAGCCAGCCACAAAGAAACAGCATATTACCCCCGTGTTAGCTTGATGTTGCTGGCTCCCAGTGCACTGTAGGATTGATTTTAACATTTTATTGATCATCTTTAAGGCGCATCTCAGACTAGTACCTAATTCTTTATCTTTTTTCCTTTTTTTTTTTTTTTCAAACTTTCAACTGTCTGAGATCCCAGGGACGGGGGGTTCTGGTCCTTTGAGCAACTTTCCAACTGTGTGTCCTGCTTTGAAAAAGTATGAAATTCTGAAAGCCTGAAGTTTTAGTCCCTGTTCAGTGAATTGTTTGGAATTATACCTGTCTGCTTTGTTGCTAGGAGTTTGATGAAAAGCTCAATTCCACCAGTCATTCCTTTAAATATGAAGCTAAAGCAAAAGGAGACTTGAGCTTATTCACAAAGAAAAAAAGTTAACTTTCCAGCACCTATAAAGCTCACTAAATAACAAATTATAAATATTTGTAAAAAAGTGTAAAAACATATTGTGGTTTTAGAGGTGCTGTATCTAGGTATATTCCAAAAATTAACTAAAATTATCAATGGAATGTGAAGAAATGACTTTTACATTACATGAAAGATATATTATTTTGCTGAGATTTCTACTGAAGTTAGCATACTAACCAGCTAGCCCCATCTGTCCCTTCTCGTAATATCACTATGTACCTCAAGAGGCAATAGTGAGTCACTGTAGCCTACATTCTGTCCTCAGTCCAACATGAGAAGAAGAAGTAGCGCTGCCCAGAGGGCAAGAAACTACTTTCAGCGGTAAAGAAAAGACGTGACAGAAATAGAAGCAAAACAAGAGTTAGCACTGGCATTGCTTTCCACCACTCCAGACAGTCTTGATGAATATAGAAAAGATGTTTCTGTAGAATTTACTTTTCTTCCAGACTGGTAAGAAAATAGCTGTTTATGCTAGTGTTGGCAAAGTAGTAATAGCAAATACTCATATATATAGCACCTTTAAGGGACCGTGCTTCCAATTTTCTGTTAAGCTAGTTGACTCCTAGCTCTGGCATCATATTCAACAGACAGAACCAGTATGCAAGTGATGTTGAGCTTCTCATCTAACCCTTGGCAAGAAAGTGAAGAAGTGTATTCTCCAAAATGTCAAACTATTCATTTAAGCTATTTGTAATTTCCCTTCTCTGAGCTTTCTTGTGGTGTGTGGTCATTTTGTAACTTTCAGAATCTGACTTTTTGCTCATTTAATCATTGCCACAAACCACTTTGCCCTTTTCTTCTTTCCTTTGCTAATTGTAAAATTGACATTTAGTTTGCATTGTGTTAATTAACACAGTGATTTGTTTCTTTAATACAGTGGTTCTCAATCCTGTCCTCAGGACCCACAGTGCTGCTGGTTATCTATCTTACCATGTGGTTGATTGCAGTTAATTACATTCACCTGGCATCGCAGGTGTCACTTAGCCCCTCATTAGATGGTTGGAATAAAAACCAGTAGGGTTGTGAAACCACAGGATGGAAAACCACTGCTTTGAAAAGAAAGCAAGGGGAAAAGCTTAAAAGATTATTTCTGCTAAAATAAGGGGGTCAGTCAATGAGTTTGAGCACTTTCCAAACCGCTTGAAGATATTCAATCAATAGAATTTCTCATTAATTTGAGCTTTGCCTTCATCTAACTTTCAAAGGATGGTGAGGTCATAAATGGCAGGGTCGACACAAACTGGAGATAATTAGTGTAGCCTTTTGTGGAGTTTCATGGTGTTTGCACTTGCAGTTATGTATTAAATTGGCTGGTAATAATAACCCCCTCTGCACTCCCCGTGACATTCAGCTGTGACAAATGAGCTCAAGAGATTCAGTAGTCATATTTAATTTTTTGACTCGATTCATTGAGGTGAATATTTTGTTATGCCACACCCACAATCCACTGGCAATATGAAAAACAGCAGCATGGCTGCTATCAGTAACTGCAGATTAAAAGTAAAAGTCCAACCAGAGTTCAATTTTTGAGTTATCAATAGTGGAGGGTATAAAAAATTAGATAACAATACATTGGTTGATAGTAATTTTGTTTTGCATAAACATAACGTGAACACTCTTGATGTTTTTTGTCTTCTTTAATTGTAATAATATGTATATTGAGTATGAGATTTTACAGTTGAAAAATCAACTTGTGAGCACTCTCTGGTGGACAAACCATGTGACAAATTATTTTTAAATGACCTCAAACCTATTCTTGCCATGTTGACGAGAGTCTGCAGATTTTGCAGATTTTTATTATAAAGACATAAAACTGCATTCATCAGTTCTTCTTGGGTACCTGGCAGCAGCAAAACAAGCTGAACACTGACATAATATTACCCTATGAAGTTGCAAACACCTGCCTTTTGCAGATGGAACCAGGGTTAGTAAGAGTGGTGAGACTGAATCAAAACAGAGGTTAGAATCCACTCTCTGGGCAGCGCAGCTTCTTCAGTTTCTCGCATTGGACTGAAGACAGACTGGATGCTACCATGACTCATAATCACAAAGTGGAATTACACAATGGGATAGGCTGGGGTAGCTGGTTAGAGTTGACTGAAATAGAAGCAAAACAAAAAAAACATACTATGACAACATACGGAATCAGGATACAGCTTATATCAGAGGAACAGAAGGAACCATCTGAGATGCAATTCAAAGAATGATCCCTTCCTTCTTGTTCAGTCGGTGCACATTACCTTTCCAGAAAATAGGCAGAAAGTTGTAACAGTAGAAATTATCTATATATATATATATATATATATATATATATATAGCTTAAGGCACTAAGACTACACTGCATGCATGCAATAAACAGGTGGAAACTGTATGATGTTGCCTGACACAGTTTAAAGGATTATATAACCTCTAGGCCACTACTGCCCTTATAAGGATATCAGCAACATTATTGCTGCTCTTGTGGAAAAGCACCTCTATCCTTTCAAAACATAGCCCTTCTTTTTATAGATACTTATTTTCTTTCCAGTACCATTATGTCAATTAATGCTTTTACTAGTGCATGAATGCACAGACTTCATACTTACAATGGGTGTCCCCAGAGGGAAGCCCTACCCTTAATGCAGCTGAAGCATTATACTGAGCTTCGTTTGCTTTTATTGGAATTAATGGAAGAAATGATTCATTTACATTGACATTTTATTAAGAATATTTGTAGATGTGTTTGATGACAATTACAGTTTTTGCTGCTTGTTTTTGATGCTTCAAGTACAGTCTGTTGCTTTTATGCACTTGGCTTGTATTCACTATTCAACGCCCACCTCGGAGCCACTTGTCACTTTTTCATGGTTGTTATCTCTCAGTAAACAAGGGCATTTGTGCAAGACTGTATGAAGAATTGGGTTGTGTGAATTTAATGTGCACAATAAATTGGCTTTGTTTTTTGTTTAATTGCTCCTCTGAGGCATTTACAGCACAGAATTCTGCTTGAGTTACATGGCTACAGCTGAAATTATACAATATTTGGAGCATAAGTCAGGATAATGAACTGTTAAAGTGATTATAAACACTGTACAGTGTTGTAAATGGGAAGGAAGGCTTAATAAGGGCTATTTTATTTTTCATGTTCATTTCAGTGCTTTTTCGTCCTGTAATACATTTTCACAGAGTAGACAAAACATTCAAAAGCTTTAAAATTGTGAGTTAGCTTGACATTATCCCAGTATGCTGGATATCTTATTAACAAGAAATTTGATGTTGCTGCTCCCATGACATTCTATTAATGACCTGTTTTTAGCTTTGTGATCTGACTCCTCATCCTCTGATCACTCTCACCGTGTTTTCATTTAGCAGGTATTGGTGGTTAAATAATTTAATTACGCGTGTTGAACACCTAGCTGCTTGTTATTACAAGAGGTCACTGGGTTTTGCTGCTGTCTCCTGCCTCCCACTGCACAGTAAAAAGGAAGGGAGGCTGCAGTCTTCTTTGCAGGTGCTGGAAGTCACAGGACTCAGAACCAGTGATAAAATGGTTAATCCTCCTGCCTCCTATGCTAACCAGACACTTTATCCTCTACCTTCCAATATAGTCCATCTCTCTCTCCCTGTAGGCAAAGTCTTAAAATTGTGCACTTGGTTAAAACACACACACACACACACCAGGTTGAGCTACACAGAAATATTTTAAGCTTTAGGGTCATTGCAAATTCTGCCATTAATATAACATACAGAGCCAACTGTTAAATATTTTATTTTACTTGTGTTGTAGAGTAGGTGAAATTTTAGAAAATGTGAGTTTCTTCTTTGTCTGTGTTCAGTGTCCAGGTAGAGTACAAACTGAAACACTAACGTTTTTTGTTTGAAGGACTTGGTTTGTCATTTTGGGAAATGTACTTACTTTAGCATACCATGGCTTCATTCAAAGGTAAAACAAAGGTCTACTGTCATGCAAGCTACTCTGTGAGGCTGAAGTCTGGGACACACCTCACTTCAAGCTGATTAAGATTATGATTTGTCTGTGGTTAGACCCTGTCTAACAGACCACGTCAGACTAGCTCTGCTCTGGTGCTGACAGTCGGCAGATAAAATCAAGTATTGTGGATTGTGTAATAATAATTGTGTAGCAGGCATAACATGTACCATGCTCATCATCTTAATTTAGTGAGGTAGCATGCTAACATAAGCAGTAAACACAAAGTACAGCTGAGGCAGCTGAGTGGTCATTAGTTTTGCAAGTTGTTGGTAAATCCAAAGTATTGGACAAATCAAAGTATAGACCAGTGACCAACTGATGGACAGACTTACGGATGAAGTTGTCATCCTTAAAGCAATGTTGCTAGCATAGGCTGATCAGGCATCAACCGGGGACATGTGACTACCTCACTGGAGGGCAGATGGACCTGTGAAGGCCTCAGTGCATGCAGTTTGTGGTCCTATTGACAGTTTCAAAACATCCACAAGAGGAATTAATTCCCCAAAGAGACCCTATGTTTTTGTGGGCAAGCACAGCAAAGATCTGATAACACTGGACTATAGCCATTTACTGACATTTACAAAAATACAAATGTGTGAAAACTTTTTATACAATAGTGTTTGTGAGTCACTTAAAAGCTTGTTATTTTCCTTGACATGACATGACATGACATAATCAAAAACTATTTTACTTTCCCTCCCTGTAATGCACAAAATTATTTGGTCTGTCACACTAAAGTTGGGTCAATAATCTGACGTAGAGTATGTTCAGACAATGCTGCCATATAATTTACATGCCCATGAGGGGCCTGCTATTAAAATAGAAAATGAATTGCTGAGGAATAAGTCAATTACGATACACCTGCAGCTGCAGTGTGTTTAAGTCATGTGCCAGCACATTATATCATCAGCAGATGACATCACCTTGTTGCAGGCACAAGCAGGACACATGGCGGGCAAAACATGCAAAAGATGTTCTATTCCTTTAAAAAAGACCCTGACCATACATCAGGTTATTAGTCTACAGTATTTAGTTGTAGCTAAATGTCAAATAACGTTTGACTTTTTACCAGGATAAGCCAGACTGAACCAAACATCCCTGTGTTGTGTATTTACTTTGGAGCATGACCTTTAAACAGATTTCTGAGTGGCGTTACACAACCTGACTCAACCCCTGGACGGCACCAACAACCGTGGCGGAGCATATCAGCTGGAGGTGTCGCTGTTTGTTTAATGGCAAGCTGTCACACAACCTAACATCTCAGGCTGTATGCAACCCACTGTAGTTCACAAGATCACCAGAAGGCTGATCAGGCATCAACCAGGGACATGCCACTATCTCAGTGAAGAGCAGGTAGAACTGCAGATGGAGAGAGGTTTAAATAACTTCCCCATTTTTGTCTCAGTGCAGTTTGTGTTGCATATCGACAGTTTCAAAATCCACAAGAAAAGGAAAATCCCAAAGAGATCCCATGTTTTGTGAGCAGCCCAAGATCTATCCACAACAAAGCCCTGTTAATACCAGATGATACCCATGTACTAAGTACCCCACTATGACACCGACACTGTACACCCAGCCTCGTCCCAGGGCTCGCTCAGTCAGAGAACACCTTTGGGTTGATGAAGTCAAGATGGCACGATTGTTTTCTTCGAGGCCTTGGAGGTGAGACCAAATGGTGTGCCTTCTGTCCCTGTAGTTTCTGCCTTTCTGCACAACCTCTGTGTGAGTACAGGCGACATTTATGATGTAAGCCAGATGCTTGTGACCCTGAGGCTCCACCGCCACCAGGCTCTGGGACAGTGGAAGACAGTTGTGTTGAGAGGAGGGACCGACCTGCAGCCTGTCACTTTGCCCCTTAGATCTTTCTAAGTAGGTTTTCTGCTTCCTGTTCCATTTTTTTGCCAGTTGGTGTTTGTTTTGCTTTTTCAGCCTCTTAGACATAAGAAAACAAACCAAATCCTTCATCTTCAACATGAATTGGAACCATTTTTGGGATTATGTTATTATATATTATTATTAATACATCTACACCTTTGTCTTTGAATAAATACATTCCTATAATGATCAAATGTTCCACTTTATATGGAACAACAATAAAAAACAAGGTTGCATCTGGCACAATAACAGTCATTTATAAGTTAAATATGACAACACATCTTGGGTTTGTGTTTGTCTTTTTGCATCCCCCCATTTCTTGGCTTCATATGGTTTTTTTTTCTAGGCATCTCTTCTCAATAATGAGTCTGCTGGGAAGAGCGAGAGAAGCAAACAGATTGGTATTAATTCAGGACAAATTAGATGATTGCAAAAGTGACTTTTACTTCGTAAGGCATAATTACTGTCATCCTGATCTGGCAGTGTGTGCTCCTCATTTATGAAAGGGCTGTCAGTCTCAAATTAAGTTTACTGTCTCCTCATCTGACCTTTTGAGTTAGATTAGAAAAAAGAAAATTGAAATGTCATGTACCCTATGTTTTAATCACTGGGGATATTAATACAGTGATATAATATTTCCTGTTTATCAATTGAAAATGTCAAAATGCAACTTGCTTATATTCATAGCCTCGCCTCCATCATTATTTGCTATCAGTGGAGAAAACATTCTCAGATTCAGATTTTAGCAGGAGTCTGCAATGGTACAGACATGAGTAGAATACATTGAAACTATAAGCTACTTCATCATTAGCAAAAGAGGTTGTGCAAGGAAAAAAATGTAATATTTGTTTATTTATTTTCTTGCTTATTTATAGTCATAATTCACTTCTGTGCAAAAGTTTTAGGCACTTCAGATGTTCAGATATAAGATAATATTTTAAACGTCATACATTGCCATCAGGGAGGTGTCTGATTGGTCCCATATTCACTCTGCAGCATGACAATGACCCTACACATACAGCCAGAGTCGCAAAGAGCTTTCTTCAGAGACAAGAAGAGCAAGGAGTCCTGCAACAGATGGCTTGAGCTCCACAGAGCCCTGACCCCAACATCATGGAGTCAGTCTGGGAATACATGAAGAGAAAGAAGACACTGAGACAGACTAGATCACCGGAACCATTACATTCATTCGTAAGAGGGGCAATCCATCCAATAGCTGTTGAAACATTTTGCTCAGAATCATTAACATCATCCTGTTGCTACACTGGAGGAAAAGTCAGGGGAGCACCAAAGTCTCCAGGAACCATGAATATCATGGCAATCCATGCAACAAAAACTGTTCTGTCATTGTCATAGATCATCAGACCACTATCTCTAGAGCCACACCACAAGCATGCCAGTATAACAATATGTTAGACAAGGAACATTTTGTCTACCAGTAGGTGCTGTTCAAATTGTAGGTAAAAAACAAAAAGTAAAAACCTGTCTACCGGGGGTGAACTGCAGGCCATCGCCTCACCTACACTATACAGCACACAGTTTGTTACTGCATGGCAGTTCAACACAAGCTTAATTAAAATATTGCAGACTTCTATAGACACGTCACTACATGGTGAGCTATGTAGCTCACCAGTGTAGCATTTAACACTGTTTTCTGTGATTTAAATTCCTAGACATTTATCTGAGTAATAATGGGATTGTTTTGGGAAGAAAAGAGGGGGGAAAGCTAATGGGGGGATAAATTCCTCTCATTTAATGTGATTGTTTTGTTTTTCCTTTTTTTTTTTAATTGAATTGTTTCCGTAGTGTTCAATCAATCAACTGAAATGCTTTTTCAGAGCTTGGTGAATTTGATACAAGTTAATGTAATTAACATTATTTTACAACAGAAGAGCTGCGAAGAGGACAATGCGTCAAACCACGAGAGGAAATATTTGATGTTAACATCATGAGTAATGGAAGTGTAATGAATTATGGAACAATAAAAAGTGTAAATGGCTCCAGACATTTTAGGGTCGTGTTCACTTTATTCCTTCCTCAGCATGGTTGCCATAGATGCCAGAACTGTGTCTGTTCCTCTTTGGTCTCTGGTTCTGTCTTCACTGCTTCTATTTTGGTCTCTGTCTCAGTCCAAAGTGTCAGGCAGCGCAGGAGGGGAGTGGTAAGCCAGTCTTTCACCACAGGGAGAGAAACGGAGTGCTAGGTTGTCTAGCCAGAACCCCATAGAGACGTTAGCCCCACAGGTACATGCTAATGAAGACAGTGAAATTAATATTCCTGCCATCCTCCCCACAGCGACACACACACACACACACACACACACACACATACATTTTTATTTCTGCACATCTGAGGACCTTCCATTGTCTACAGTTAGCCCCCATTCCCACACCTGAAAAGTGAAATACAACCTTGTATTTCAGTTATATCACATTATATCTGCTACTTTTTTTGTGAGCTACTTGTTAACCTGCCTTTTTAGTTCAGTTTGTCATTAATCATATTCCCACAATCCCGCAATGCTTTTTCTAAACCACCACAGTTTTTTTTACATGTATGTAAAGAGGCCAATAATATTAAAGGACTAGTTTGACATTTTTGGATATACGCTTTTCTGCTTTCTTGCTGAGAATTAGATGAATGGAGATTGAACCAGCACATTAAGTTCACTAATTAAGCCATTATATCCTGTAAAACCACAACCTGCTGTTTTCGCCTTAAACAATTAAGATGTATGGTGTGAATTAGTGAGTTTTAGAAGTGCTGCTAGAAGGATTTTTTCTAACCTCAGGACAGAGCCAACCTAGCTGCTTTCCCCTGCTCCTCCTGTCTTTATACTAATGTAGGCTAATTGGCAGCTGGCTGTATAGCTTCATATTTAAGCGACAGACATGAAAGTGGTGTTGACCTTCTAATCCGACTCTTGGCAAGAAAATGAAAAAGCATATGAAATGGCGGACTACTCCTTTGACTATAGCATGAACAAGACGAGGTTTGAGTCTCTTTTTCCAAGCCCAACGTGTCCTCTGACTGCATTACACTTGGGTCTATTGAGGATAGTGTCAGAAGATACATTGGTACCTACAGTATCTCTGCCTTCAATAATATTGATTTCTCCCTGTATTATGGATGAATATTGGTACAAACTGGACTGCCATAGACCTGAGTTTGCCTGTGATGTTAGCAGCTCTGATTAGAAAAACAGATACCACAACTTTGTTGTTACTGATACCTTTTTTATTGCTGGTAAGGTACGCTTCATGTTATTTGCGTGAATCTAATGACTTATATGCAACAAAACAGTCATTACCAACTTAACAGACATTAGCTTTTAGCTAACTAGCATTGTACGCTCTGACTGTGTGGGAGCATTCCAGTGCTTTTTCTGTTATTATCCTCCAGTTGTTTTCCTTTCTTTCTTGTCTCTAAGTGTATTACGTAGTAGTTTATTAAAAAGTACATTTATTTAACTCCAAGATAAGCAAATATGTCAAACAAGCTTTTTGCTCAAGTCGAAACGCTTTGAATGTATGCATCTTTGCTTTGATTTCCACTATCCTAGGCAAATTCAAATCTAATTGTACACAGTCATGTCTTTTCATTGACCCTACCTACAAAATGCACCTTGCATTCTGTCTGAGCATACCATTAGGATGTAAAAAAAAAAAAAAAAAAAAAGCCTTAACTCCATAATCTTAACCTAATCCTAAATCTAATCTTCACTCAAAATATTGAAGCCCCTGCACCGATATAAAGCCACGTGTCACACTTGTTCTCACTTTGGCAGATTTTCTTGCACTTTGCTGCCTTTGTGAGAACAGTAGGTCTTCATTAGGATAGGAGCGCAAGAAAACACTCTCACACACATCTCATATCTTCATTACACCACATGTGAGTTGGGGGTCCCCTGTGATTTAGTTACAGGGGACAGTATGTCACTGAAAATTAAAATAAGAGAAAGATAAGGGAAAGTGTGGTGTGTAGGTGTAACATGGATAAAGAGGAAGAATGGATAAAAGCTGCTCTTGGATCAAAAGTCACACAGAGCAGAGTGGAAAAGAAAGAAAGAATGAAAAAAGGAAAGTGAAGGTAGAAAAAAAAAAGGTCCCAGAGGCGTTCCTCTCTTTTTCGCCCCATACTGCGAGCTGTTGTTCAGTGGTAATAGCAGACTGATTAACTTGGAAGACTGGATTCCCACCCTCCCTGTGGCAAGCCAACAAGAATATGAATATGACTTCCTACAAATCTTTCAAAATAAAACATTAAATGGATAAAGTGATTCATTCATTTCACATCATTAACATAATTTCAGACTTGCTTGGACAAAGAAACTGAAATCACTGCAATAAAAACTCATTCATGTTATCCCAAGACACTCTTGATGTAAAGGTGGTTAAAGGTGGTGAAAGGGATGCTGCTCTTTGAATAGAGGCCTTTGACTGATACATGAGCCAGATATCGACCTTTTCTTAAAACCCAAATAGATAAGTGCAGCTCAGAGTCAGCAATGTCCACATCTGATAATGATTCATTTGTTTCAACAGGAATTAACTGGAGAGCTGATCAATACTGGTTGTCTAAGAAAAACCTTTGAGTTGATTTTAAGGTACTTTTTGATCTGATTCCACACTTGAAGGAATGAGTGTTGATCATCACTGCTGAATCTTCTTCCTCTTGTTCATCTCATTATTTGAATTTATGGGTTGACTTAAGGGGTTTATCGTTCTAGGAGATTTTTTAGAGGATACCAGGTTGTGTCTGGGTCGTGGTTGCTCAGAGCATGGATCCATGAGGACCCAGCTGATCTGCACTCGCTTATCTCCTCCTAGTTTTCTCCCATGACCTGAGGCAGTTGGTGTTAACCAAGCAAGGCCATTGGGTTTTTCCCAGTCATCTGCCAGCACCCTCAGTCCTCCTGATGGTCACCTGTTGAACTAAAAGGATTTACCAACAAGGTATCTGTAAACTTACCAACTGCGTCTTCTTGCATCTTGCAACTGAAAATGATGTCATACAAAAAAATGTATTCCTAATTTGGCTGCTATGGTCATGACAGAAGACTGTCAATATGCTGGTCTGGAATCATTTATGCAGATTTCTTTTTATATTATGCTTCTTGCTGCACATTAAAGGTGCTATATGAATTTTTTTTTGCTATTTCTACAGAGCTAACATAAGCATTAACAACTGTTTACTCACCAAAAGCTTCATATATTTTTGCATTTACAAGAGATTAGAATACGTCCTCTGGGCACCGCTACCTCTTCATCTTCCCATGTAGGACTGAGGGCAGACAACGCTATTGTGACTATAGTATCACAATGTGGTATTACGAGATGGGATGGGCCTGGGCTAACTGGTTAGTGTGCTAACTGTAGGGGAAAAGTGATAGAAATAGAAGCAAAACTGCAGTTAACATTGGCATTACTCAGTTCCACAGCTGGAGACAGCTGTTAGCGAGTGAAGGGAATGAAGTTAGACAATGAATGCACAGTGTTTCTTCCAGACTGGTAAGTAAATGCTAACACTGGCTAACGATAGCAAAAACGTACATATAGCACCTTTAAAATGTTGAAATTGAAACACAATCAAAATAAGATCATTCCTAAGCATTTGCATATTAAATAGTAAATAGAACACTAAGTGACACGGCTGATAAAATGTTTTTCTTTTTTATTGGTTTCTCCAGGTGTTTTATAACTGACTGTAATAAATTCAGTAATTTCTTCAAATAATTCTATATTTTCATTCCCTAGCTAGAGTGCATACAAGTCATGTCATACTTAATTATTTTATGGTTTTATCAGTATTTGGGAATTTTATTGTTAATGGATTTCAGGCTTTTACTCTGAAGGCAAAAGCACCTCAGCCTTGCCGTGGTTGCAAGCTGCTCGCTTGACGCATCTCTCTCTCTTCTCTCCTCTCTTGCCTCTATCTCTCTCTACCCCGCCGTCATCCAGCTCGGTGCCGCTGCCTCGTTAAACCTGGAGCCGCCGTCAGGAAGGATTAGCTGCCTGGTTACCAGAGAGAAAATCAGATGACATTTAAAAAAATAAAATAATTGAAAAAAAAAAAGCCGGATTTTTAAGAAGGTAGTTTTTCCATGGAAGACAGAGTGGAAGGAGACCAACTCAGAGAGAGGATTGCATTCACAGTCTGTGCAAGTGTGAGTGTGTGGTAGTCACAGAGTGTGTGTGTGTGTGTGTGTATGAGTGTGCGCGCCTTGGACTCCCACTCAGTGATGTAAAACGTGAAGGTGGATTTTGGCATGTGGAGGAGCAGGTAAAAAGGTAAGACTCATCGAACTTGACTGATCCTGAATAGCTTTAAGTCTCTTATAGTTTGTGGTGGAGGATTTGGATCTCCTGTGGCTTCAATCTGTTGCCAGGATGAATGAAAATCTGTCCCTGCACGACTCACTATTAAGTGCCCGTTAACTCGCAGGGAAAAAAAAGATATTGACACTTGGTTTCATCAGCAGACTATAGGCGTAGTCCCTTTATGGGCACTAGGTGTGAGGATTCTGGGGAGGGTGCATGTAATTGAGTAAGTAAGTAAATAAATAAATAAACAAGAGAAGTGATGAGGTCCCCGTGAGGTCTGTGGTGATGAATGGAGATAAAAGCTTCGCCTCAGTTTGGAGAGTGATGTAGGTGTTGAAAATGTGCTGCATTCACTGTGTGAGTTTGGGTGGATGACGACACTTCTCCTCTAGCATTGCACTGGGATGAAAAGGAGAATCAATTAGGTGATATTATTAAAGAGATTTCAAAATAAGAGAAATTTTGGTTGGTGACCGTGGCTGTAATTTCTTGTCACTGAAGACTGTTGCAGCAAAGAGAGAGATTGCAACCCGCACACCGGGTGACACGATGACACCAGCTCAAGTCCAAAAGGTGGATAAAGCCCTCCCCGAGCTGCACAGCGGGGATGACACATGCACTGTATGAAGTTGGAGGCTGGCGCTCTGCTGTGAGTCAAAGTGGCCCTGCAGCAGAGAAACAGTCCTTTTTTTTCTGTAACCACCCCCCAGAGTGGACCAGGATCCCTAATAGCTTGCGGGCGGTAGGATATAGTGTAGATATATCCTTTCATGCAGATGAGTGCTCGCAAAAAAAACCCCTCACTTTACACACTTCTATCCTGACCTTAAGTATGAGAAATAGGTCTGAATTATAAATGAGTTATGCTCTAGCCAAGGGACTGAGCTACTGTCTCTTGTCTGACTTCCGCGGGCATTAATTGAGTATGGCATGGCTACACAGTAATTGGGTGCAAATTTAATCTGGTTGTTCTTATCTTTTATAATGGAGAGCAAAGTTCAAGGGAAATAGCCAGAGATGCATTTGTAAGCCAAATCTAAAAATAAAGAAGAAAAAGAGACGTTCAAGAACAATAGTTTGGTGAGCTGTGTGCCAGATGAGAATTTATCGCTCTGACCAAATTCTTACATCATAAATTTTGAATATAAAAGTAGGGGCTTTTTTTTCCCTTCCTGTATAAGTTTCCTTGTGACAAATGAATTCAGGTGCAGGTACCTGAGGGTTTCGACAACTGCCGCCCCTGCTGTCTCCAAGCAAGAGGGATGCTAATGGAGGAGAGAGAGAGGGAGGGAGAGAGGATACAGGCGTTACCGCTGCAAGACAGAAGGGGAGAGAGAGCGAGAGAAAGGGAGAGAGTGAGTGAGAGGATGTGTGTCTGAGAGAGAGAGAGAGAGAGAGAGAGTGTGAGGCGTTTCCATGGCAACCTGTTAGGGGTGTGTTTGGTCCCTGGAGACGGTGAGGAACGGAGGGGAGGAGAGGAGAGATGAGAGGCGAGGAGAAAACTATCCCTCGTTAAGGGTGAGAGGGGGATGGGGAAGGAGATAATGGAGGGAAGAGTGGAAGGTGGGATTGCCAACTCCCCCACCACCCCCCATCCCCTTCCACCACCTCACCTCGCCGCCCCTCCCCTCCACCTTCCCCACCTATTGTTTGTTGTTTCCTCCTTTTCCCTTTCCCTTTCTCTCACGCCACCTCCTCTGTTCATTTGGAAGTGACTCGCAGGGCCTCGTCACGCCTGCATTTGCGTCATGTTGGCGCGGGTTTCACGGTCATTACCGAGTGGCGTGGAAGCGCTCACGTGTCTGAACTCGCTCGAGGACATGGAGGTGCAAAAGTTGCTTGTGTTCAGCTTTTGCGCTTCCTTCATGTATCTTTACAGACCATAAAACCAAAATCTTGACCTCCGCAGCCTCGCCTGTCAAAGTATACAAACCCCGCCGCCGGTCACTCCACTCAATGAGCAAACTAATGACTTAATATCCCGCCCACGTAGCTGCACAAAAAACCAGCTGGTTGCTTCTTGGCACTTTTATTTCCCTCAGACAGTGCCAATAATGTGAAAAAGCAATGCCAGTGTTTTGGGTTTTATCTGCTGTTTAGTTCTGTGTTACAATGACTGATTTCTTTTATTGATACAGGTTGGACTTGCATGCTTTGTGGCTGTTGGCAGGCAGCTCACCTCTGGCCACTTCCGCTCAACACACCCACAGCAAACTGTCATTTAGGCATGAGCATAAAAGCTCCTGAGCTGATAACGTAACATATATCATTAATATTTATACTTGCTGTAAAAGGACACATGTTGCAGCAACAAGTGTGACCTAAAGATTTTAGTTTCTTTCTAGTTTCTGAGGTATTTTATGTCTTTTTTCATTAATGAGTTGACAAAAAATACAGATTTGAGCAAGATGTGTGCAGCATCTTGCGTGCCAGTCGTAATAAAGACATCTGACATGAAGAATAATTTCATACATGTGTTGGTGACATAGCAGATAGTTGGTTCATCACCCTCTTCTGTTCATAGAACGTAAGAGAATGAATTTAAGTGCTCATGTTTTTCAAAAGTTGTCTCGTGAATTTAATGTCATGGTATGAGCTTGGGAGCTATATGTTATATGGTGTGGATGCAGATACATAATGGAGGTATGGAAGGATGAAAAATGCAAGGTGTGCTGCAAAACTGACGTGTTGCTGAAGCCAGTAAAGCACTACACTACAAAGCAGTAGTCCACAGTGTTAAAGCAAGTGCCGCAGCTGATGCAAGATCACTGCTGTAATAGTTAATGACCTGCTATTTAGAGAGTAAAATAACGAGTATTCACACAAATTGAAGCTCTGCGTATTGTCTCTTTATCTGCTGTCATGTATTTCTTTTGGTCTCCGACAAACCTATTCTTAGGATATTAGCGCACTGCCCCACAAACATCCATTATAAAGACAGTAAAACAACAGCTGGCTGCTGAACAACACCATTATTAATGCAAGGAGTTGGCAAATTCTCACACACAGCTTTAATTGCTTAATGATTATCTTCTGAGTTTAATTTTTCTGCATATAAGTAAGGAATAAAATTCTGTTCAGCAGTCACTGCTCACTTCCCACATGTTGCACTATATAATGAGCCACCATATGTTATCATGTAATGGTAAGGTAACTGTAAGGAATGTGAGATTAGTAGGACTGAAACAGGCAAGACCACCTATTTTGCGTGAACAAAAGGGACTTTCAGCACACAATAGCTATCATTTTTCACAGGCTTCAACAAACCTTTGTATACAATGCAGTTTTTGTGCTTTGCTTTACAATACACATTCAGATTCAGGAACATTCCCTGGGAGTGTATCATTAATTTCAGTCCTTTCCTGCAGTTTCTGTATTTTGCGTTAACCAGGCCTTCGGGTCACAAGGTCTTAAAGCAGCGAGCGACGACCCTCTTCTCATTTAATTTGACTGGACAGGAGAGAAGAGACAGGAAATGACACAAGGCTCCTGGTTGAACTTTTATTCAACTTAATTTCTGTCCTCAGAGCAGTCTTCCAAAAATATACTGTAAGTTATCTAGAATGTGCAGAGCAGCACCAAAGCAGCAGACAAAAAGCTTCCACTGTCACTGAAAGGGATTTTCTCTTGAACAACACATGCAATCACACCCCAAGACTCAGATTTACAAAGCTTTTGAGCACTTTGTAAGATCTGGCCCCCAGTGGTAAAATTCAAAAAATAGAAATGTGACGTTTTCAAAGAATTTCCCCTTAAAAAGATTAAATCACAGCAAAAAATAAAAGCCATCCAGAATGCTTAGATCTTATGTCTTAAGAAAAACCTGTGAGGTGTAGTACAGAGGAGGACTTCTATGCAGCTTAGGGGGGTTCTTAAGCAAAGGGAGAAATGGCTGCAACAAGTGGAGTCAAGAAAAACGTTCTCCAGATGCTGAATTACAAAGATGGGATAAAGTGCTTCAAATTGCAGGGATGAAACCACTCGTAAGATGGAACTGCTTTTTAGGTAACATCAAGAGCTCTCAGACAGTATTCTGAAAATAGTCAACAAAAGCAGGGTGCATCTCAGGTTTCTGATGCTAGGTGCTCTGGAATGGAAAAAAAGGTCTCAATGGCTGAGAGACGGCTCTGTATCAAAAAACACATTTCTCAAAAACGTGAATATTTGTTTACATATTTGCATTCAATGTAACTGTTATGTAAAGGCAAATAAAGGGATTCACAGATGTCTAAATTAAGATGAAAGATAAACAGGACCAAGGACGTATGTACAATACACACAACTCACATCACAGAGCAGCAGGAATAGAAACATGCATCATCTTGGGATAAGAAGGATGAAAGTCAGTGTAGCAGTCACTATGCTGACTCTATTTATCTGTGTGCCCCTTATTCTGAATACAGATTTGGCCAAAGTAACAGGACAGTGACGGCTCTCTCCAGATGTAACCCCGCAACACATTAGCAATGCAGCGAGCTACGGAGCGCTCGTTGTTATTGGAGACGAATTTTTAGTTTGACAGGGAAGACAAGGCTAGTCTGTGGGGCCCTTTGCTGGAGTGTGATTAGCATTGCAGATGCAGGTTTCTGTAGGCGTCAGTTTCAACAAACTCAAGGTTCCCCTGTCTCCACTGCATGATTAAAATGTAACAGTGGTGCGTGGGAAATTCACAAGAGCAGAATTATGCTCCGACACTCAAAAGAGGCTATTTTTTGCTCAGGTATGTTGCACCTCCTTCCTTGTGCACGCTCCCCTCGCTCTTTCTCTCGCACAAAAAAAATAACATGAGGGCTCGACCCACATGGGAAGGGAGCCAAAATCGACTCAAAGCTGCCAACAGCCATTATTTACTGCAGATATTTGATATCAAAAATTAATGTGTGAATGTGAAAGAGGACATTGCTGGAAATGAGAGTCACGTGAATTTCTTGGAGAATCAAAGGAAATCGTTTTGGCAGCATGGAGGCAACTCACCAGAAATCTTTAAAATAATCAAAACCATTGACACAGTCATTATAATAATCATCATAGTCCATGATCATAATCATAAAGATCTTCACAATAATCATAACAATAACAACATCTTCATGCTTATGTAATCCAGCTGAAGCGTTACATTAAAATCAATGCAGGTTAAGGTCCTCCCACAGATGACCAGTGTAGTATTGATCAATTTAAATATAAATGTGTGTATTCACTTTAATATGTGGTAAAATGTGTTGTTAAGAGCACAGTGTGCATACTATTCTGCACAGTCTTGACCCGCTGCAGTTACACATCGCATTAATAACTAATAAGGTTATTTGTTGCCTTATTGTGAGTCAGTGAATACCCTGTGCATCTCAGTTTTGTTTCTCGCTGCACAGTACATAAACTGAAAACACCTTTGAGGTGCTAAAAGTCAAAATGTTTATAAGTGCCTGTCATTCCTGCTGCTATATATAAACTCGCTCAGCTCGCAGCAATGTCAAGAGCACACAATAGCACACATCTTTCCCATTCAGAAATGAGGAAAACGAAGCAACAGGCAGGTCTCTGGAGGGGACGCTCCTGTAGGAGATGCCAGTGAAATGGGGAAAAAGGCTTTCAGCACTATGGAGCTCTCAGGTTAGTGTGGGCTTCCCTTCCTCTGGCATTATCACATACCCGGAGGAAGGCTGACATTAGTTGTTCCTCAGAAGCCTATTTCTAGATTATTTAAAAGCACACTCTATGAAAGGAGCTGGGTGCCCTTTCTTTAAGCATAGCATTCATTAATATAGTAGTATAATAGTTAAAGAAGGATTTTTTTTCCCTCTTTGAATAAAATGTTCTGAGCCTCTGGCAGCCAGTGTTAGCTAACACAGAGTTTTAGCATGCTCTATGTTTCTCCTGGGGTGGCTGAAAACATGAATATCCAAAAATGTCACCTTTTCAGAGCCTATAAAAACAACCTTATTAATTTGAACTACTATAATTTGACTATACTCATTATCTCAACTTTATTATCAGTTAATTAAACATAAGCTATAGATAGTTTCGGCTCATTCTAAGCTGGCGGAAACACGATTTTAAGTTTAAGGTGATGATATGTGAATGAAAACATAACTATGAATATTATGTTTCATTTCTGGCCCCCACCCTACACACTGGATGTGATTTCTGTCTCAAGCCTAGTAGTAGTAGAAGTAAATGACATTTTGTTTGTGGCACTCACAACACTGAAAAATGACATTTGAATCTTTTAATAGAAAGGTGTTTTTCTAGAAACAATGCCTCCGTTATTCTGGATAATCTACAGACTTCTATGACGCTTCTCATTATGAAAACTATTTTCTAACAAGCAAATGGGATCAGCACCATGAAGATTGTTGACAGCACGTTCTTCCACCAAAGAATCAGAAAAGTAACATTACTTTTTTTGGATCCTAGTCAAGAGGCGCAAATGTGCTAATATTTTATACCAAAAAATCTCAACTTTTTATTTCTTTTTATTCGATTTGGACTTTGTGATAGTAGTGTTTGGCTGGGTTTGGCAGCAGCAGACAGATTTAAATGGGAAAAGACTTGAGAGGTGAGGTATTAAATATGACATAAGCCAAGAGCCAGATTTGATATCAGAATGTCAGAGTACCTGCCGGTCCTCCCAACCTAACCCTCATCTCTTTCCGTTTTGGTATTTATTTCAACAGTGAGGCCCACAACCCTGCATCTCCAGGAGATCTGCTTGCATCTGGCCCATATTCTATCATTAGCTCCCCCCACCTCTCTCCTGCTACCTCCCTCCATCTCTGTGACTGCAAATTTACTTTGGTCACACATACAGTAAAAATGATAGAAACGCAGAAGAGCAAAATGGATTACACATTGTGCAGGTGATAGAAATGAAAGCCCTGAGGGGCTTATGAAACTAAAACAAAAGGAGACAGAAACGAGAAAGGAAAGGTTATAAAGGACCTTACTGAATTGGATGACAGCAGAAATGGTGCCAAAAGTCAACAAGGAGGCATTTTGGAATGTCATTCAAAGTGCACAAACGGCACAGCGTAACATAAAGCAAACCTGATATGGAAAATGAAAGCGTGGCGGTAGGATGAGTGGG
Source organism: Lates calcarifer (assembly GCF_001640805.2). NCBI lineage: Eukaryota > Metazoa > Chordata > Actinopteri > Centropomidae > Lates > Lates calcarifer. The sequence continues at coordinate 6,666,357 of NC_066851.1, forward strand.
AGTGAGATCAACATGAGATGTTTTGACTTAAAGGCAAAATTTAAACACAAATGAGGTCTTTAACCACCCTGGATTCTGAATTTCACCAATTTTTCAGTGCAACCTTGAAATGAATGCAAGTGTACAATAACTGCAAGGCTAATATTGATTGTTTTTGCTCTCATGTTTTTCTCCATCATGCATTTGGCGTGGTGGATTCTGTTGTGTTTGGTGCTGCAATGAAGATAAATTAAACATCACTAGCTATATACTTAAGGATTTTATTTTCCTGTAAAATAAGAAGCGTCTACACTGAAGTTACTATCATGCAATATTAAATTTTTATTAGCTAGCAAAATAAAATTCTAGTACAAACAGGTACTATACATGTTTGGCTTCCTCACCCAACCAGGGTGTAATAAATGACACTGGGTGATAGACAAACACAAATCAAACTGATTTCCTGACATCATATGCACAGTAATAAAAACAACTGCTGATTGCCTGTCATGTATGATAGAGTCGAGACGAGACCGCCTGCTGTTGCACATTTCAGGACAAATATTGTTCCAATTCAAAATGGTCAATATGGATTTTTTCACCTTCGTGACAGGATGCAGGATGGTGGTAATAGCACAAATAACAACAGTGAGTACAGGTACAAGCAGGCTGTTTATTCAGGTAGGGAACAGAGCCGAGCGCTCCCAGGGAACACCTGCCATACTGTAGTAACGACCCTGTCAATACGATTGGCCCAGTGAGCTGTAGTCTTAATGCACTCACCCCCCTCATCATTATAAAGCACTTCAAAGAACACAAAGGCCATTAAACCCACAGTGTAGCACCAGGCCTGTGTGTCTCCAGTTGTGGTGCCTGTGGCCTCTCAGCTGTCCTGTTGTGTGGATGCCAGCGCTCTGGCTGATCCCTCTGTCTGAGAGCACACTCCTTGCCGTGGGGGCTGTGCGGCTGGTTGACGGCCAAAGCCACAGCTTCATTGGCTTTTTAGGATGACAGTATCAGCTCCGCATGCCCCCCCCCAAAAAAGCTGTGTCCTTCTGTGCTGCTGCCACACTGAGCATCTGAAATGACGGTAGCATGCAGAGCTGCCTCTCATTCAGGACAATTACAATTTGGATTTTTTCCCCTTGTTTTCAGCTTTCATTCAGCCGTACAGTGCATGTCTTGTGTATATACTGACTTGTGACTTGATAGAGGCTCAGACCAGGTATGAAATGCATACAAAATTCTTCTCAAAGTTGTTTGTGTTATATACTAAGTGAGCTGCTCAGATATACTATGATTCTTAGTGTCTGACTGAGTTACTGTATCTTCACCACATACACAAAGGACTCCAGGCGAGCACCTGCAACAAATTGTCCTCAGCATCTGGCATTGTTTTGATCCCCTGTGGGAATGAGTAAGTGACCTAAGACTTGATTTAACTTGAGAAGTTTTACATAATTATGTAAGTAGATTGTCAGTGACTTTCTTCATTGAGACAAAGTCACACGAGAGGAGTCTTTTCTGTGGTGTTTCCGTGTGTCTCACACTTTGTGTGACCCGCAATATTTTCTACAGTTCCATGCAGAGAGGATTGTAACTCTGAAACTTTTTTGTTGGAGGAAAAAAAGTGTTCATACAGATGTGGGTTGTTTGCCTGAATACATCAAAGATGCTGGAGACAGCCACAGATGACTTTTCATCAATACTCACTTTATCTGACTGTGCAGAAAACTTTACTGTGTAAGACAGGCGGAGAGGAGGATGACAAAAGAGCAGCAGAAGTAATTTCATTCAAATTCCATTCACCTCCATTGTATTGTGGTGGCAGAAATCTCAGCAGCAGACATCTCAAAACCCCAGCAAATAAAACTGAAAATATAGCCAGGCCATGGCTAGAAATTACAAGCGTTTTTTGACAGGGAAATGTGGGTGAACGTGACCTGTTAAAGACTAACTTAACACCAGGCTGAAAGTAAGGATGCATCAGTGACGTAGGGTGTTACACAATGGATCACATTGTGTATCATTTGTATTGTTATTACAGATATTGTTGGCAGACCACTGCACTCTCACATGCTTTCTCAAACCTGTAGAATATGACACCCCCACTGATGTCGTCACGCTTCGCACTTGAAAACCTGATATTTTTTTGGTTCCAGCTGGAACCGACTTTTTGGGTTCCAAACCAATTTGTCTTTCATCAAAATGCTCCTAGTTGCACAAACCGAAAAATAACCCATTCCATATTGCTGGAAAAGAGTTACGTGTGTGTTAACACTTGTAGCCACACCCATAGTGACACACCTGGAGTACACTTGTACACTGCTGCAGCTAGGTAAGATTTTCACTGTTAAGTTACTCTTTCAAGTAAAAATGTTGTATAGGTGAAATAAAAATGAGAACTAAAACTGTGGTAGAGAGGGGAATTTATTTTAATCATCTGAACTGCAAAAGACTTTATAAACACATAGTAATAACTGTGAAGTTCTATGATGCTGTCATGGAAATATCAAGATTAAAACTAAATATATATCTAAAAGGGAACTAAATCAAAGCATGTCTCATCTCACCCAAAGTGAAACTGACAGAACTGAAACTGACACTGACACATAAAATGAAAATCAAATCATTAACAAAAGACAATATCCTATTTCAGGGCAAAGTTTATATCCGTAAACAACACAACCTTACAGCAAACACTAAGAACCTGGGCTTTGCCACATTGAGATTTAGCCTGATAAAATGTCTGGGTTGATACAGTGCATAAATACCTTGATGAGCGCAGCATTAATGCAAGGTCTGCGATTTTGACTAATTTTATGTTTATTGCACCTTTGCCGGAAATAAAAGCATTTACCATAATGCTGTAAGATTCTTGCAAGCCAGCTGGCAAACGTAAGTGGAATAAATGAAAGTGTGTTACCATATAATTGTGCAAGAGTGTTTGGTGAAAGACAGCGACTGCAGAACAAATATTTCGGAGCATTCCGAATGTCACACATTGGAGTGGGTGAGTGAACAGAGAGCTGCTGTCGGGACAGTGACAATCTGACGAGAGGACATCCTGGCTGTGTTGCATTTCCCTAATCTTGCGAAATGTGAAAGCATTCCTTCTCACTGTGTTTGTCAGCTGCTTTGGGGATTAATTAGCATAGCAGTGTTGGAAATGGATCCACTGCAGAAGAAGACGGTGTTACTTGTGTCAGGCTGGGAAATATCACTTGGTTATAATACACAGACCTTTCTAGTATTTTTACTTCTCTTAATTCTAGTAAGGAAAAGTGAAATCCAGTGTCAGGTGTAAAGGTGTAATTGTCATGCCAGATTCAGGTGCAAATAGTATGCACAGTGAAGAGAGACACTGAATATATCTGATGTACAGTTTGACACGTTTTAATGACAGCATTATAAACCCCTTACCTGTCTCAGGCTCAGCCCCAAGTATGGGGTGAAACCAGGGTGTTAGCAGTTCATTATTTTACAGATTACAGGTGTTCATTGAATTTACCGCTGATACAGATACAGGTCCTTCTTCCCTTTCCCCTTGATATATCTCTTGGCTTTGACTTTTTTTTTTGAATAAACAAGGCTGTGTTTTACAGTTTGGATTGGTTTGAGATAATTTAGAGATGTTGGCACAGCTAAGAGCTTCTTCCTTTCAGTTCTGGTTGGTTTATTAACACCTGTGAGCATCTTCATGATGCAAGCACCAGATTTCTGTTCAAAATGACACATTTATTAGTCAGTGGGGGAAGGAAAGGACTTTGATGATGAAGTTTCATGATGAAAATTTGATGTCTACTTTATGAATGCATGTATAAAGACGATGCATCAGATTATGCTATTACCAAAAAAAAAAAAAAAAAAGTTACATTCACCAGCTCTTGTCTTCTGAATTCCGTGAAGCACATGCATGCCTCATTTCCTGTGAAACCCTCAATCAAAAACTGAGTTTGAACCTTCAGTGTTTTAACAGTAAATACCAAAAACATTTAAAGTTTCTAAAATGCTGATGCCAACAACCTCATAAACTGAGAAACTTACTTTGGATTTTGTGGGTAACAGCCCCTTCTCTTCTCTATTTGCAGACATGTTTTGCTCAGTAACTCACCATGGGATTCATTAGAGGCAGAATGACTGAGGGAGTATTTTACTTAAGTAGAATTCTGCTACTTCACTTAAATTCTCCTCAAGTTAGAGCTCTCACAAGAGAATTGCACTAAATTTCACCCTCAGACATTCACAATACTGTTAAGTGCATTACGGAATTTCTTTTCAACAATACTCTTGCTGCAAAGAGAAATTCTGCATTCCCAATACTAAACACACCAAACAGGACATGGCGTTTTGAGATGCAAAATTGTGAAGGAGATTAATTAGGCAATCTGTTGCTGAAAAGTAAGAATACTATTTCTGCAAGCAGCTAAGTGGTTGTAATGTTTCCGGTCATTTATTAGTTTAAATGGATCGTTAAAAGGAGAGAGAACCAGCTGGGTGCACTCAGGTTGCCAAGACATGTGCTAAGTGCACTCAGTGTTTGTGTGTGGACAGGACCTGAATCACCAAGCTTAGGCGTACTTGGATGATAATTTGTGAAGCCACTCATCTCTCCACAATCAATATCTACTCATATGTTATTTACACGGTTTCCACACCCAAAAAGTTGTTTAGATGTCTGTTTTCCAAAAAAATCCTGGTAAAGATGGAGACAAATCAATGTTCATTTCTGTTGTGCAGCTTTCCAATATAAGTGCTCTTTACTTCACTCTTGTGCTCATCAGGATACTGCACAAAAAGAAATATGTAAGAAGAATCACTTGTCATGCTCAAGAAAATTGTCATCTATAAAATATTAAAGTATTTTTTATGTTTATTATATAAAGATATAGCCTTCAGTTTTTCTAAGTGCTGTATATTTGACATTTTTATCCAGTTGTTAAGCACCTAATCAAACTAATTCAGTCTGATAAATACTAACAACTAAGTAATAACTGCCTGAATTGAAGGTGCACATGGCCCACAAAAAAAACATGGTGTTGGAGGGAAAAGGCTCACCAAGAATTCCTCTGCACAGTACACTCATACAGTGATCTAACACAGGCCATAGGAAATGAAGCTGGATTACAAATGCGTTAATGTCCAGATTTGAAATAATACCAGACTAAGGTAGTGTCCATTGCTTTGAAATGTCTCTGGTAGCTGGAGCAGCTGCCACTATTTATTCTGCTCCTCTGTGTTTCATTGATAGAAAATAGATGAGGTGCTAATGGATGTGTGCCACCAGTAGTTCTCCATCCTGTGTAAGACACAGGCTTTTCTGCAGAGGCCCCTTTGTCCTCAGCTCTCTCTGTATTGATTTCCTGGCAAATGCTTAGTTTCCTTGAATGGTACAATTTGTAAGATTCATAATGTTGGGACGGCTTAGCTACTGCATATATACAGAGTCTGCTGAGGGATAAAAATGCAGGGTTTCACATTGCAAAAAAAAAAAAAAAAAAAGGAGTTGAGCTAAATGATTTTCTGTGCTCCTCTCTCACTGAAATGGTCTTTAAAGCTTCCTAGCTTCCCCCTGGAGATTTGCTTTTTAGGATACCAGTTGTTTAGGTGACCATATGAGGGAAATACTCTTTAAACATGTAATACTTCTACTTAAACTACCCCTCCTTTGAGCAGAGACCGTATGAAGTCTAGTCACTGTGCAGCAGTAGAAATTCTCCTCCTTACTCTGTGACAAAGCTTTCAAGTGGATATCAGACTGTGCATAATGTTTTAGAATATTTATGCGTGCATGTGAATGCGAGTTAGCCTGGGATTTCCGTGTATTTAGCAAACATTTAACTAGTCCAAACCAGCTCCATTCCCAAAAGGGTTCACATTTTGCAGAGTCTCCCGTTGTGTTTGCAGGCAGCCAATTACGGGGCAGGTGTAAAAGGCAGGTAATATCCGGTGGAGGCAGCCAGTAAGCTCACACTCACACTAATTTGATGCAGGTACATTAAGTCAGTGGATCCTCATTCTGGCATAAACAAATCACAGGAGAAGAGCTTCTGTTTCAGTCACAGTGAGCCTCAGGCTTCTGTCACAACTATAGTTAGAAATCCACAAACAGTATACTGCAGTCAGTGCTTTTATTGCACAAACACTTCCACCTAAAGAAGAGATACAGCAGGGACATTAATTATTGATCTTAACTACTTACCAGGACAAACTGCAACAGTGCTGGTAGGAGGAATGTCAAAAATAAGAACAGACTGAGGAACCTGAGCTTATGAGAAAACAGCTCTTATTTGAAGTAGAGCTCAGATTATTGACAGAAAATAAGTAAACAAGGATTTTAATAATTGATTATTCATTTAACTCATTTATGAAGCAAAAATATACAGAACATTTACATTTACCAATTCCAGCTTCTTACATGTGGGAATTTGCTGCTAATCTCTGTTTTATTTCATTCTATCTAAATTCAAGGTAGATTGGCCAAACAATTTCACATGGATGTCACACTGGGCTCAGGAATTTTTTATTTTTTATTTTTTCCTATTATTTTTGGGGCTTTTATGCCTTTATTTAAAAAGACAGTGAAGAGAAGACAGGGAATGGGAGAGAGAGTAGGGGAATGACATGCAGTAAAGGAATTTTGATTCTCTATTTTAATGACCAAATGTTAGAGGTATGTACAAAATGATGAATATTGTACAATCGTCCAAGTGCTTACTGCAAGTCAGAGTGGCTAACGCTACTGCAACGTCAAGTGATTTGAAACTGCTACATTAGCAGCCAGGGTTCATGGGTATTGTAGTATTTGGACCTGTCACCATGCCAAAACAACAGACAAGCCATGATATCTCAGAAACAACTATTAAGATGATTAAATACTGGTGGCTGTAACATAAACCCATAGGATTGTGACATTATCTGGGAGAGTTATATGTTTTGATGTTAAGCGACATTGAGGAGATAGTTTAAAGAAAAAATTGAAATGGGATTACAAAACGAGACACACATTTCCGAAACCGGCAGCTCCTCCCATGATAAAAATGTGTGCTCTCTGTAAGACATCATGTAAATCTTTGTAAAAATATGGCAAACAGAAGCTTCCAGCGAACAGGCAACTAATGT